>NW_015391376.1:8901-26014 GCF_001527695.2 Protobothrops mucrosquamatus
GAATACTCAACAGCTTAGATGATAGGCAATAAACACCAAAAGTGCACATATAGACTGGGTGAAACCAGGCTTAATAGCAGTAACTATAAGAGGGATCTTGGAGTCTTAGTGGACAATCAATTAAATATGACCTAACAGTGTGCAGCGGCAGCCAAAAAAGCCAATGCAATTCTAAGTTTCATTAACAGAGGGATTCAATCAAGATCACATGAGGTATGAATACCACTCTATAAAGCAGGGGTCTTCAAACTTGACCCTTTTATGACTTGTGGATTTCAACTTTCAGAATTCCTTGGCCAGACATGCTGACTGAGGAATTTTGGGAGTTGAAGTCTACAAGTCATAAAAGGGCCAAGTTTGAAGACCCCTGCTATAGAGCCTTAGTAAGATCACATTCTAGAATACTGCATCCAGTTTTGGTCTCCAGAGTATAAAAAAGATGTTGAGACTCTAGAAAGAGTGGAGAGAAGAGCAACAAAGATGATTAGGGGCCTGGAGGCTAAAACGGTTATAGGAACTGGGCATGGCTAGTCTAGTGAAGAGAAGGACCTGGGTTGACATGATAGCAGTGTTCCAATACTTGAGGGGCTGTCACAGAGAGGAGGGGGACAACCTATTTTTCAAATCACCTGAAGGCCAGACAAGGAACAATGGATGGAAACTGATCAAGGAGAGATTCAACCTACAAATAAAAAGAAATTTTCTGACAATGAGAACAATCAACCAATGGAACAGCTTGCCTTCAGAGGTTGTGGGAGCTTCATCACTGAAAGCTTTCAAGAAGAGATTGGGCTGCCATCTGTCAGAAATGGTAAAGAGTCTCCTGCTTGGCTGGGGGTTGGACTAGATGACCTACAAGGTCCCTTCCAACTCTGTTAGAATAAGTGTGGTTAATCCTTGGCTGGCAAACTACTGTAGAATTTCAGGGCATTAAACTAGATTAAGAAGCTAGATAAATATTCTAAGAAAAAGAAAGGTTGTTATTATGAAAGCTCTATGGTTCTGTGCTCTGTTTGATTTTTTTTTTTAATCTGTGAGTTTTAAAAGGTCTCCGATATTAATCAGCAGCACAGACAAGGAAAGCATTGCATTTATGCCCAACCATGCACGTTAATTTTTTTTAGCTGAGATACATGTATTCCAGATCCATATTTCCTTTAAATTTTCCTTGCGCAGTTGATATTCCTTGCCTAATATCATGGGTCCTAAATATTAACATTTCCTTTCTTGATTGTGTTCAGAGTTTCTGTATTGTTGTCCGTTGTTGGGAGAACTGTTTTATTTCATACCGATCCAGCCTATGATATTTAAATCAAGGGTCCTCAACCTTGGCAACTTTAAGACTTGTGGCTGAGGAATTCTGGGAGTTGAAGTCCACAAGTCTTAAAGCTGCCAAGGTCGAGGACCCCTGATTTAAAATAATCTTCTGCGAATCCATGTTTCAAAAGCATCTTTTCTCCAGATCATCGTAGCTGTCATTATCCATGCTTCTCCTCTGAACATAACAGCTAGCAAGACATATGCCAACAAAATGCTAGTCTTAAAGCCTGATAGCAGACAAATTTACTAATTTGCATTTTTAGTAAATCCTGTTTTGTGTAACTTTAAGACATATTTTAGAAACCTGGCACATCAACCTTATCTATGAATGGTCACTAAATGAACTGTTGTAAGTCAAGGACTACCCCTAGTTTCATTTTATTTGTTTACATCTGCCTTTATTAATTTTAGAAAAAGCTCAAGGCAATGAACATATCTAATATTCCTTCCTCATCTTATTTTGTGAGGTACGTTTTGTGAGGTACGTTGGGCTGAGAAAGAGAGTGACTGCCCCAATGTCACCCAACTGGCTTTGTGTCTAAGGTGGGATTAGAACTCACAGCCTCCGGGTTTCGATCTTGGTGCCTTAATCACTATACCTCTCACTTTTCCTAGATCGGCATTAATTTGTTGCGATAAAGAAACAGGTTTTCAGATAATAAAAAAAAAGCAATCACAGCAGTATTTAGTCCGTTAAAGAAAAATCCATAGCGGATATTTTCAATTGAGACCTACTAATGAAAACTTTTGCACTCAAATCTACAATTGTTTCATAAATCTTGATTCAGTCATGATTAAAAGAAACGTAGGAGGCACATTTTGATGGGGATACATGCTTCAAGAAAGATTCTGCCACAAGAAGGCAGTCTCTGCCAGGCTGAAAACAAAGGCCAGGGGGGAAAAACCCTACATCAATGAGAAATTTCTGTTAAAATTAAAACAGATTCCGTACGTTTGTTTACCCAAACGTCTCTAATCTGTCTTTGATATTTATATCTATATTTGCCAGGCTGACATTATCAGGCTGTGCAACTGTCATAAGCAAGTCAACATTCTAACACCCCAATCCTGGGGAAGTTCCCTGAAATTAAATTCCATTTAACTGAGTCTTATTTCCAGGAAATTGTTTTGGGAGGCTTGAGGGAACCTGTGAAAACATCCCTCATTTAGACATTTTTCCAGAGGGAAGAAAAGAAATAACCACATCCTCCTGTGCTTTCAGGCTGTCCTTTAACTGTGTATGGCAAAATAATAATAATAATAATAATAATAATAATGGAATAAAGCAATAAAAAAAATGAAATAATATTAGATGCTTACTGCAAACCCACTTAAAGCCATTTTTGTTAGCTCTTCTTGGAGGTTTGTACGACGGAAAAATATCTGGGTCCTGTCCCTGAAAAACAAATAAATAATAAAAAGCCCACTCATATAGCCCGGGGGGGAGGGGCTGGTTGTAAAAAGAGAAAATAGAAGATTCAGAGTCTTGGATGGTTGACGATGTTCTTTCCATGATCCTGATATCCAGTGTTGTCTGTGCTCCTGTCTTTGAAGGGAGGAAATGTTGGTTTGATATTGAATTTTACACCATCTTGTGTGTTCTTCTCCTTCTCTCAAATAGCCTCAGTTTACAGCACAATTCCAGCTTTACTTCCTTGGAGAGCTGTGGTGGTGCAGTAATTAGAACGAAGTATTGCAGGCTAACTCTGCCCACTGCCTGGAGTTCGATTCTGACCGGCTCAAAGTTGACTCAGCCTTCCATCTTTCCGAGGCTGGTAAAATGAGGACCCAGATTGTTTGGGGGCAAGAGACTGACTCCATAAACTTCTCAGAGAAGGCTGTAAAGCACTGTGAAGCGGTATACAGGTAGTCCTTGTCTTACAATCACAATTGAGCCCAAAATTTATGTTGCTAAGTGAGACATTTATTGTAAGTTTTGCCCCATTTTATGACCTTTTTTGATGCAGTTGTTAAGTGAATGACTGCAGTTGGTAAGTTAGTGACCCGGTTGTTAAGTGAAGCTGGCTACCCCATTGATTTTACTTATCAGGTCACAAAAAGCGGATCATATCATCCCGGGATACTGCAATCGTCATAAATATGAGCCAGTTGCCAAGTGTCTGAATTTTGATCATGTGACCATGGGGATGCTGCCATGGTCAGAAGTGTGAAAAATGGTCATAAGTCATTTTTTTTCCAGAGATGTTCTAAACTTTAAACGGTCACTAATGAACTGTTGTAAATCGAGGACTATCTAAGTGCTATTGCTATTGGTCTGCTAGTCTGCCACATCTAGGAATTATTTCTTCGATTTTACAAATTTTATTAATTTTTCAAATAAACATATGGACAAATAATACAAATATGGTGTGTTTCATTAGAAAAACAAACACATAAAAAAGCCTACTCAGTAAGTATTCAGAAATAACCAGCGGTCCCCCCCCCTGCATCCACACTCCCTCAACCTTCCTACCTACTTCCCTCTTCCTTCCTCCCCCTCTTAACCACGACCTCTCCTCTTTCCTCCTTTCCAACTATCCTACACATCCCATCACCTTCTTTTCCACCACCTCGGATGCAGTTTAGGGGTCCTAGCCGATCATCTCCTCTTCTTAAAGACAAACATTTACATTATATTTATAAATACACCAAATTTTATATAATTCTACCCCTTCATCCCCTTCCCCCCTCCCCCCCCGGACTTCCCAGAACTGAGTACAGGGATAAATACATAACATCCCAAGTCTAAAATAAGCTATCCATTCATAATACAGGAATTATTTCTTGAATATATAGAAATGATAGCTTCTTCTCATCTAATCATAATCTGCAAGAAAATCTGTATTGTGCTCCTACTGGAGAATTTACCATTCATACATACTGGCATCATTTGCCAAGAAAAGCTGGCCTACATTCATGCAACTTTCTTACTGGATAGATGTAAATGGCACTTGTGTTGATAATCACTGTTCAACGGGCCTTGAAAAAATAACGTTTCAAACTGCTGTTTAGTTGGTGCGGTAAAGATCCGCTCCCGTTTTCAATTTTTTAAAATATATTTTGCATTGGCGTTTGCTTCATTTTCTGCTGCTGGAAATGTCGAACTGCTTCTCTCCTTTTTTTTTTTAGATTGTGGATTTGTGGGTTGTTGGATATTATCATGTTTTATCTGTTAATAAGCTGGGACTGCCGTGGGAGACTTAATCCTGAAAAGTAACCTTAAAACATCACAAGAAATAAATATTAATTAACCTGCTGACCCGTCAGTTCAGATCCTAATGGGATTTCTACAAGCATGCTTTTTTTTAAAAAAAGCATGTTAAGAATGGATAAATCTATATAATAAATGTATATTTAGTAGATGTAGAGATGTGTTTTGATGTAATGGGATTTTGAATTGAGTACGGACACAGAAGGAATGATTAAGCACTCTCTTCTCTACCGTGCTAAGGGAGTTCATACATGTTAACTCTAAATTCCCATGTATCTGTATCTTCATTTTTATTTTTTTCTAAATTCCAGCACAATAATCTATAATTCAGGGGTAGTCAACCTTGGCTCTTTTATGACTCGTGGACTTCAACTCCCAGAATTCCTGAGCCAGCTAAGCTGGCTCAGGAATTCTGGGAATTGAAATCCACGAGTCATAAAAGAGCCAAGGTTGACTACCCCTGATCTATATAATAAATGTATGTTTAGTAGATGCCGAGATGTGTTTTGATGTAATAGGATTTTGAATTGAGTACTGACTCAAAAGGAATAAGGAGCACTCTTAAGGGAATTCATACAGTTAACTCCAAATTCCTAGGTATCTCTATTTTTGTTTTTGTTTTTTCTAAATTCCTAGCACAGTAATCCATTTTGCTTTTTTAGTATCAGAGTGGAAGCTTAAAAGATTGCTAGAAAGAAACACAATGCCATAGAATGCTGCAAGGAGGTTATTTTGCATTCAGTTAAAAAGGATTGCTTTCCCATTGAGGAAATAAAGGGAATCTTAGCTGTAGAAAAATATGCAATATAGGCAGATGTTTACCTGATTATTTCCAAATCACCATCTAACCTGGTCCCCTAAAAAAGTAGGTGAATTATATTGATTTTAAGACTTAGCAGGAAGTATAATGGATCCCAAAGTTGCCAATTCTCACCCCTCCCAATTTAAATCTCATTTTCATAATAGGGTGAAGACCAAAATTTCCATTGCTAAGCGAGACCTTTGTTTAGTGAATTTTGCCTCAATTTACAACCTTTCTTGCCACAGCTGTTAAGTGAATCACTGCAGTTGTTAAGTTAGTCACACAATGGCTTCCCCATTGACTTTGCTGGTCAGAGGTTCGCAAAAGGGGATTGCAGATGATATAACAGTAGTGGGCCTTGTTCATGATGACAATGAGGGTGCTTACCACAAGGAGGTTGAGGGGTTGGTGAACTGGTGTAAGGAAAACAGCCTAGTTTTAAATACTGGAAAAACCAAAGAGATCATTGTCGATTTCAGAAAAGGCAGGCACAGCCACACTTCTCTGTGCATTAATGATTCACCTGTGGAGATGGTTACCAGCATCAAATTCCTGGGTGTGCAGTTAACAAGTAGGCTGGCTTGGTCACTCAACAACGAGACACTGGTGAAGTGGGCATAGCAGTGCCTGCATTTTCTGCGTCGCATGAGAAAAGCACATCTTCCTTCTCCTATTCTGACCACTTTCTACAGGGGGATGATTGAGAGCATCCTGTCATACGGCATCACAGTCTGGTTTGGAAGCATCACTGCTTCATACAGGAAGGCGGTGCAGAGAGTGGTGAGGATGGCCGAAAAGATCATTGACAGTTCCCTCCCTCCCATCCAGGACATAGCACAGAAGCGCTGCTTGAGCAGGGTCCATAAGATTATCTGGGACACGACACATCCTCTTCACAACCTGTTTTTCTTGTTACCTTCTGGGAGGAGGGGGCTCCATGGTATCCATAGCAGAACATCCAGATTCAGCCACAGTTTCGTTCCATACAGTATTAACCTTGTGAACTCTCAAGCTTCCTCCTTCCGTTATATATTCAAGATGGACAATATTTAATATTCATTTGTTATGTATATGTAGGGGTGTGGGTCTATAAATATGTTGTATATATTACGTTTAGGTGTGTGTCATGTATGTGTTTCACTTTAAGAGCGGGCAACTAAATTTCATTTTTGATGTGTGCCATTGTGCCCACAATAAAAAAAATGACAATAAAGGTTATCTTATCTTATGACCCCGGGACACTGCAACCATCATAACTATGAGTCAGTTGCCAAGTGCCTGAATTTTGATCACATGACCTGGAGAAGCTGCAACGGTTGTAAGTGTGAAAAATGGCCATAAGTCACTTTTTTCAGTGCTTTTGTAACTTTGGACGGTCACTAAATGAACTATTGTAAGTCGAGGACTATCTGTATTTCCCTGTGATTGCTTTTCTATTTCTTTTTAGTAAGGCTTTTCTGTAACCAAGCTTATTAATATATATTCTGGTTATTCATAGACAACTCATAGCCAAGCACTCCAAAAATAAAAATGGCCAGTGAAGATAAAAGACCAAGATATATTATAGTGATTAAAATAAACTAAATGTGAGAAAAGAAAATCTAAAAGGGGAAAAAAATTCGTATAATAAGCATAGATGACTATCTTCAGTTAATTCATTCCTTAAGCTTCTCATTAAATCTAGACAGTATGGAAACATTTTGCATTACCTTCTCATGTTTAAAATGCAGAGATGTTTCACAAAAAATAACTAACTCCAATCCTTAAAATCACACAAAGTATGTTTCTTCCCAGGTACATAAATTCATATTATTTGCCACACTAGTTTTCATAGAGCCAAAGTGCTTCATGAGATCAGAAATTCCATACTTGAACATCACATTAAGATTCTCAAATGTCACATTTCTCCCCCAAATTATACTGATGTATGTAGAATTTAAAACCCAAACAAAGCTATTGCTGGGCAAAACCAAATTACAAACGTTGAGGAACGTTCAGATTTCTTACATCACTGCTATTAATACATTCTTTGAGCCAATAAACAGAAACAGTCTGATTTCATTATTACTTGGAAGGTTGATAATGGCGAATGAAGGTAAATATATGTGTTGTTGTTAGTTGCGAAGTCGTGTCCGATCCATCGCGACCCCATGGACAATGTTCCTCCAGGCCTTCCTGTCTTCTACCATCTTCTGGAGTCCATTTAAGCTGATGCCTACTGCTTCAGTGACTCCATCCAGCCACCTCATTCTCTGTCGTCCCCTTCTTCTATTGCCCTCCATCTTTCCCAGCATTAGACCCTTCTCCAGTGAGTCCTTCCTTCTCATTTCAACTTCAGGATCTGGCCTTCTAAAGAGCAGTCAGGGTTGATCTCCTCTAGGACTGACCGGTTTGATTGCCTTGCAGTCCAGGGGACTCGCAGGAGTCTTCTCCAGCACCATACTTCAAAGGCCTCCATTCTTTGGCGCTCAGCATTTCTTATGGTCCAACGTTCACAGCCATACATTGCAACTGGGAAAAACCATGGCCATGATTATACATATCCCAGGATAATGTTGCAGGATCCAAACTGGATTGGTTATTGGTGAAGGACTTAATCAATTCTATTCTACAGGGGAATCCTCTGCTGGACTCTTGGAAGGATGCCTACATTTCTTTAATACCCAAAGATAGATTGGATTGAACTTCTCCCACCAGTGAAGCTCACCATTTTCTGGTGAGAGAGAAGTTCCCTGAGGATGGGCTCCAACACAAATCAGAAAGCTCGGAAGACTCAATCTCTGATCCCGGTTACCAACCCAGATTGGATCCTGCGGTAGTATTATCTGGATCTGTTTCAGTTCAGGCAAGATTGACTTTTGGGTCACCGGTAATGAATAACTTAAGCCAGGAAAAAAAAACACAACCTTGTTAGTGACTGTGCAACCTTGCACTAGTGACTGTGCAAAAGTTGGCTTGAAACTCAACATTAAGAAAACCAAGATCATGGCATTTGGCCCTCTCAATTCCTGGCAAATAGATGGGGAAGAAATGGAGGTAGTCACAGATTTTATCTTCCTGGGCTCCAAGATCACCACAGATGGGGACTGCAGCCAAGAAATTAAAAGACGCTGGCTCCTGGGGAGGAAAGCTATGGCAAATCTAGACAGCATACTAAAAAGTAGAGACATCACCCTGCCAACAAAAGTACGTATAGTCAAGGCCATGGTTTTCCCAGTTGCAATGCATGGCTGTGAACGTTGGACCATAAGAAAGGCTGAGCGCCAAAGAATTGAGGCCTTTAAACTATGGTGCTGGAGAAGACTCCTGCGAGTCCCCTGGACTGCAAGGCGTTCAAACCGGTCAGTCCGAGAGGAGATCAACCCTGACTGCTCTTTAGAAAGCCAGATCCTGAAGTTGAAACTCAAGTACTTTGGCCACCTAATGAGAAGGAAGGACTCACTGGAGAAGAGCCTAATGCTGGGAAAGATGGAGGGCAAGAGAAGAAGGGGACGACAGAGAATGAGGTGGCTGGATGGAGTCACTGAAGCAATAGGCGTGAGCTTAAATGGACTCCAGAAGATGGTAGAGGACAGGAAGGCCTGGAGGAATGTTGTCCATGGGGTCACGATGGGTCAGACATGACTTTGCAACTAACAACAACAAAGTGACTGTGTCCAGGTTAACTTTCTGGATCCCTTGGACTTTAAAAGGCATGTTGAATTTTACTTGAGCGGGTGATCTCAGGAAATGAAATTGGACACTTCTTGTTCCTGTTATTTTTTTTTTTAAAAAAAATAATGATCAACATATTGAAAGTGAAGAAACCAAATAAAATAAAGAAATATAAAGCAGAAGTGCATAGAGCCAAAACAGAACAAGAACAAAAGGCACAGGCACACAATGAGGCTTTGTAACATTAATGAAAAGCTGAAATGTTTAAACACCTATAGTCAATATTTTCATCCAGAAAGACATTTGTGCTGATTGAGATAACCCACGAAAATGCGAGTAAAATATATTTTAATTAAAAGTTGTCTGAATTTTCTGCTAATCTATTACTTGTTCTGTCGAGGCTGTTTCTCATTCTTTGAAAAGCCATTGCCCTAAAGATGCATGTTAACTTTCCAGTGTTTTGCTGTGGTAACTCTAATAGCTTGCAATAAATATTGAACTAATTTCTTGCATTGCACACTTTTCTTTCTCCTGAAAAAAACAAACGAGTAATGAAACTGTGCTACTGTCACTTTGACAGAGCTATTGTTTTCACTCCCTGGTTTTTAGGGGAACTGATTCACACTGGCTTTTGATTGTCCTCCCCCAAATATGAAGATTTTAAGATAAATTGAGCCAAAGCTTGCTCAAGAGAACATCCTGCCTTCTACCTTTATCCTTCATTTGTTCTATGATGGCTTTCCAAGAAATTTTGGGAAACGTAATAGGCTTGGGAGAATGGCATGGTCAATACTACGAAAACAAATATTGAAGGTCCATTGAGAGATAATAGCCAAAAAGACAGAATAAAGCAACCCTTTACTGTCTTTTCTCAACTCCGATGTTAAAGCAGGGAAACTAATTTTTCAGCATTCCCTCTTGAGTTTCAGCTGATCTGGAAGTTCATCAGTTCAGCTGCAGGAAAGAGAAGATAGAATGAAAACAATGCCAGCTTAGATAGATGCAAAGCAGTTATATGGAAGGGCCCTACATTTAACTACTGAAGGCTGTTGGCAGAGTTTTTCATCTACCTCAAAATCTTTCATCCAAAATGTTTAGCTACAAGTGGACCGCACCAGAAATGGCAACATGAAATGATCTTACAGCACCTCCCCAAACCTAGATTGATATTAATAAATTGCAATTTTAAGGCACAGCAGTACCATTTATCTTTATTGTCAATTTTTGACTTGCCAGAGTAGTTTTTAAGTGAATTTTATATCCTAAAGAGTTCCAGCTGACTAAGTGTATTCATATCCCAAGACCTTTTCTCATTCTTTTTTTTCAAAAGCTTTCAAGAGAATCTGTTTTACTTCATCATGGGGTCTGTATAATTTTGAAGACTTTCTTATTTCTAAATGATGTGGTCATATACTTAAATGTTGTTAATGATCTTGGTGGACAAGATTTCATTAATTTAGGAAGTTTGCTTGATATGAAACCAATTTGAAATGATTAATTACTTTGCAAAATATGCTTAGATGATATAGGCTTCTCATCAATAACCAAATATATAATTTTATTTTTAAAAATCCCATTTTTCCCATTCTTGAGTTGATCATACTTATCTTTGTTTAAACCTTGGATGATCAAGGAATATGATGACCCAATTTTTAAAAGCTTCCTGAATCTGGAAGAATGTATCTGAAGCTCTTTTCTATATATCCAAAGAAAGCTATAGTTTGGAATGAATGAAGGTAGAAAAATCTGAAGCATAGTTAATAGAAGGGAGAAGTTCTCTGGGTATGAAAAAATCCAGATCTCGTTACAGAGATTGAACCAATATTGGATGAGTCTCCATTTGCTGGAAAGATTAAATTGGCAATTTAAGGATCTTCTGAATTTATCCTAGAGATTGTGGAAACTCTCATGGCTGCAACTTTCATACCAAAACCTATACCCCCAGTGAGTCCCCAAATAATAGTGTTCTGTTACTTTAATCAGTTTTTATTTTCTTCAACTAGACATGGACATCTCTAGAATCTTTTTCATTTAGAACAGACATAACAAACACAAGGCCCGGGGCCTGGATGTGGCCCGCGAAGTGGTTTCATGTGGCCCACAAAGCCATCCTGGAAACAGTGAGGGAATGGCCCCCGCTGCCTTGGCCCTGGCCCAGGCTGGCTGGGAGCCACGGTACAATTTTGTGGTGGCCATCTATGCTGAAACGCATTCAGATCTGTCCCACTCCTGCCCAGGCCCCCACAGGCACCCTTGACGCGAACAATGTAGAGCTGGCCATGCCCACCCAATAGGCCACATCCACTCCATCCACGCCCACCCAGTAGGCTGCACCCACTCTGGCCACACCCACCCGGCCCCCCGAGGGCAACCGCAATGCTGATGCGGCCCTCAGTGAAATTGAGTTTGACATCCCTGATTTAGAGTGATTCTCATGTTCTCAATACTGATTCTCATGTTCCATCGTGAATCTTATCTTATCTTATCTTATCTTATCTTATCTTATCTTATCTTATCTTATCTTATCTTATCTTATCTTATCTTATCTCATCTCATCTCATCTCATCTCATCTCATCTCATCTCATCTCATCTCATCTCATCTTATCTATCTTATCTTATCTTATCGTCTTGCCTTGCCTTATCTTATCTTGTCTTATCTTGTTTTGTCTTCTCTTATCTTGCCTTGCCTTGCCTTGCCTTGCCTCACCTCGCCTCGCCTCGCCTCGCCTCACCTCACCTCATCTCATCTCATCTTTCTCTTATCTTTTTTCAGTAACTTGCATAAGTTAAGGCTTACACCTCAGGTACAATCTTCTCAACAGATCAGAGGGGAAATAGCCAGGGAGGAAACATGAAACTACAACCAGAATCCTCAAGCCAAGCTCAGTCGTTCTGCCAATTTTTAAGTGTAGGTATCAAAGTTGTAACTTACTCTTGGTCTACCTGTTTTCATTAGCTGAGCTGGTGCTGCCACATGCACCATTGGCTCTTCCTAGCAAAGGAATTGAAACAACTTGGGTGTCAGCTGCCACCTTATGCTTGCTGTGCTTCATTGTTATGAGGTGACAGATTGCCATGAACTGTGGGGAGGGGAAATAAGGGGGGGCATGCGTGGGGAAACAAAAGTAGTGGCTGTGCTTCCTTGAGACGCTGCTCCAAGGTCATCCAGTAGGGAGAAAGAGGGAGCTGCAAGGACTTGATTGGTTACTGTGGGGTGGGTGGCAAGGGGCAGTTGAGGGAGGAAAAAGTAGAACTTAGGACAGGGGTCTTCAAACTTGGCCCTTTTAGGACTTGTGGACTTTAACTCCCAGAATTCCTTAGCCAAAATCCTTAGGGATTTTGTCATGCAGTTCTCAGTTCTGGCTATACTGCAATACACTTGATCTCTAATAAAATTATACCTTTCTCAACAAATGGAGCCAAGGATCATTTCTATTTAGAGGTTTAAGTTGTGGCAGGTGTGACAATGAGGCTAATTGTCTGTCTTGAATTAATAATTGCAAATTGGGAGACCAGAAGAAAACCTGAATGTACAGCATTTTTTTTAAATTATTGGATCAATCCTAAGCAAAGTATTTTACACTCCCCTGGCCCAGGAACTGATAATTACTTTTAGCCGTTTATTCTCGCTTTCAATGCATTTTTATTTTGTGGCCCACTTCGTTGCCGACAAATTGGAAACTTTTGTCATTTCTGTACTGCTTTTGTTCCCTTCCTTATCTGGAAAAATCCATTTTCCTTATCTATGAGATATTAGAAATGTTCTATTACAAACAACAAGAGGTAGGTTTTTTGATAATGCAAGTATCTGTCAGTGTGTTATAAAAATATATCTCCTACTGTAGATGTTTCCCCTTTGATATTGTGATTGTATGATGCAAGAAAAATACTTTGTATTTAGTTACAAGGTCATGGAGAAATGTGAAAAATAGTTTTTTTTTCTATGTAGAATAATCTTTCTGCAAATTTGCTGTCTCCCTAGCTTCTATTATCAATGTTTCTCAGCCTTGGCAACCTTAGAACCTGTAGACTTCAATTCCCAGAATTCTCCAGCCTGCCATGATCTATATTGTGAAGGGATTTTGTGAGATGGATAGACTCTAAATTTATATATAAACTAAAAATATAAATAAATACATTTCTTTAGATCATATTTAGATCAGAATGCACAGGGACGTTGCAGTGGATTTGGAAAAAAATTATTCAGCAACCTTCATGTCTCACAATAATATATATCAAAATAACGGTGAGGTTATTTAGATTGTTTGAGATATTCTTCCCCCAGTTTATAAGCATTAATTTGCAGCTTTGTTGAAACTAAAGTGAATGAATCTTCACATCTCTAGCAAACTTCCCTCAGTCAAGCATGTGTGTGGGTGGGACTGGTGCCCAGTTAAAAAAATTTCCAGTTCAGAATTTTCTTGTTTGCAGTAAGGCTAAAGTCAATTTGAGAGGTAGTTTGTGTCATGGTTAAGGCAGAGGACTGGAGGGAAAGGGAAGTGGAAGCATTTTACATGTGTGTGTGTGTGCGCGCGCAGGCACGGGGCCACGAGCACGCGTGCAACACGAATAGGGCGGGGTGAGTGCCCTAGTGATACTCACTAGCCCTGCTCCACTAACTGTTACTGTTTTTAAGCCAGGTCTCGCCCAATCTGTACTTGCACCTCTGATTTTTCCTGCCTAAATGTAAAACTTTGCTTTTCTCCACACTGAAACACGTTTTGTTGAAAGAAAGCTGGAAGACAGTTTCCTCTTGGCCTTTCAGAACTTTGCTATTCAGGCGCCGGCAGGTGAAGCTTTTCACAGCACTGAGCTGAACATTATTCTCCGCTAATTGCAGCAGAACAAATTGGTACTAAAAGAACACCTGCAGGTTGTTCAACAGTTGGCAACCTTAGCTTTCAAGGCTAATACAGCCCCTCCCAATCTGGGTATTTTCCAAGCACCTGATTTTAATTCTCAGCCATTTCCCTACAATGTGGGCAGAACTCTGAGAATGTCAACTTAGGCACTCACGGAGTCCTCAGATCCGTCGTAAGGTTGGAGGATCCTCGTATGTAATTCCCTTTTGCTGAAAATAGGAAGTTCAGCGCTGCAGCCTTAGAGCTGCTGGGGGCTGTTCAGTTTCTGCTAGGAGACATCCAGAAAGGGAGAGCCTGCTTTCCATTGTCAAAACACTTCTTATAATACAGGTAGTCCTTGACTTACAACAGCTCATTAAGTGACTTGTTCAAAGCTACAACAGCATTGGAAAAGGTCTCTTATGACAGTTTTTCAGACTTAATGACTGTTGCAGCATCCCCATGGTCATGTGATCAAAATTCAGACACTTGGAAACTGGTTCACATTTATGACAATTGCAGCATCCCGGGGTCATGTGATCAGCTTTTGTGACCTTCTGACAAACAAAGCCAAGGAGGAAGCCAGATCCACTTAACAATTATGTTACTAACTTGATAACTGCAATGATTCGTTTAACATATATGAGCAGTGGTGGCGCAGTGGATAGAATAGAATAGAATAGAATAGAATAGAATAGAATAGAATGGAATGGAATGGAATGGAATGGAACGGAATGGAATAGAATAGAATAGAATAAAATAGAATAGAGAATAGAATAGAATAGAATAGAATAGAATATAGAATAGAATAGAAAATAATAGAATAGAATAGAATAGAATAGAATAGAATATAGAATATAGAATATAGAATATAAAATAGAATAGAATAGAACAGAATACAGAATAGAATAGAAAATAGAATAAAATAGAATAGAGAATAGAATAGAATAGAAAATAGAATAGAAAATAGAATAGTAGAATATAGAATATAGAATATAGAATAGAATAGAAAATAGAACAGAACAGAACAGAATAGAATAGAATAGAATAGAATAGAATGGAATGGAATGGAATGGAATGGAATGGAATAGAATAGAATATAGAATATAGAATATAGAATATAGAATATAGAATATAGAATATAGAATGGAATGGAATAGAATAGAATAGAAAATAGAATAAAATAGAATAGAGAATAGAATAGAATAGAATATAGAATATAGAACAGAACAGAACAGAACAGAACAGAATAGAATAGAATAGAATATAGAATAGAATAGAATAGAATATAGAAGAGAACAGAACAGAACAGAATAGAATAGAATAGAGCAGAGAATAGAATAGAAAATAGAACAGAATAGAACAGAACAGAACAGAATAGAGCAGAGAATAGAACAGAATAGAATAGAATAGAATAGAATAGAAAATAGAATAGAATAGAATAGAATAGAATAGAATAGAATAGAATAGAATAGAATAGAATAGAAAATAGAAAATAGAATAGAATGGAATAGAATAGAAAATAGAATAGAATAGAATAGAATAGAGCTGGAAGGGACCTTGGAGGTCCTCTAGTCCAGCCCCCTGCTCGAGCAGGAGAACCTATACCATATGTTTAAGGAGTTGCCAGTAGGTGCAACAAGTACTCTAAAGCATCTCCTTCCCTCAAATTCAGAGCACTGCATAGTCCAAATATTACTGCTAGCCAAATATGATCGGTTTTATCTTGCAGAGTTATAACCTGAATGAACAGAGCAGAATAGTAATTGCATACAAAAAATCCCACTGTAAACATAAAGGGAGAAAGAATCTACAGTACAATCACTGCAGTTTCCTATGCCATTCAATGGGATGAGGAAAAGCACTCAGCAGTTATCACTCTTCTGCCATTCCCTCATCTCTGGAATGCAGTATTGCAGGCTAATTCTGCCCACTGCCAGCAGTTTGATTCTGACCGGCTTAAGGTTGACTCAGCCTTCCATCCTTCCAAAGTTGGTAAAATGAGGACCCAGATTGTTGGGGGCAAGAGGCTGACCCTGTAAACCGCTTAGAAAGGGCTGTAAAGTACTATGAAGCGGAATATAAGTCTAAGTGTGTTTGCTAGTGCTAACAACTCTGGCAAGAAAGGTGATAAAATGGGACAAAACCCGCTTAACAAATGTCTCACGTAGTAACATAAATTTTGGGCTCAATTGTGGTCGTAGGTTGAGGACTCCCTGTATTCAGACAAACAGCTAACGACTCTTCTGTGACTTCATTGTAAAAACTCTGAGATGAATGGAGGGGTCTTGAAGCAAAATAATCTTTAAATCAGCGGACCAGCCAAGTCAGGAAGTTACTCCTAACGCAGACTTTTCTCATAGTTTAGCACTAAAAATCAGAGGGCAATTATTATTATTATTATTTTACTTTAGAATGTGGAAAAATAGTGGATTATTTTTCTTGCCTCCGAGTTTATTCTTTAATGACTGAACCGATGAGTCATCCCGTGCCATTCACAAGGGAAGGAATTCACAAGACTTACACCTGCAGATCAAGGATTTTTTTTTCCTATCTACACACATGTGCCAATTAAGGTTATTCATTGTTTCAGAATCTACAGAAGGAACAGTTAGCCCGTTGATGTCCACTGATTAAAAAAAAGAAAGACAAGAAGTTAGGTAAATAAAGCCACATACAAATTATCCCTCTCAGCAAACACCAGCTGTACAGGAAAGGGGAAACTGTTAGCCAGCTCACACTGATGTGCTGTGCAGATCCAGTTGCAGCTTCTTAAGTAGATGCATTGCGAGGCTGCAAGCATACTAGCCAGCTTTGACCGGAAAGGACTGAGTAGGAAAACAAAGGAGATGAAACAATGGTGTGAATTTGACCCTCACTTTATACTGCCAACATCTGGTGTCTCTGAGATCCATCCACAACACACACACACACACACACACACTCTTCAGCTCGATGACCACCTTTTTAAGATGTATTAATGTTTGTTTGTGAGAGAGAGGGGAGTCAACTGGCAGGCCCTTGAAAGAGAATAACAAACAAACACAAAACTTTTGCAGCGCACACAATTCTAACTAGAGGGCGGGGGGGAGACCCAAGTGCAGGGGTCTTCAAACTTGGCCCTTTTAGGACTTGTGGACGTCAACTCCCAGAATTCCTCAGCCAGGCACGTTCCACAAGTCATAAAAGGGCCAAGTTTGAAGACCCCTGCATAAGTGGAACGGTTTAAACGTTGCCAGCATATTTTGCTTCTGTCTTGTGCCTTTTAAAAATAGTTTAGTGTA
>NW_015391377.1:0-9682 GCF_001527695.2 Protobothrops mucrosquamatus
AGCGCTGCCCTTTCGCCTCGCCTCGGCCCCCGCACCGGCCGCCTCTCCGCCGGCAGGCACCGGCCAGCCTTAGCCTTGAGCGGAGCGCCCGCGCCTCCCTGCCCGGCCCGGATTGCCGCCCTGCCCGGCCCGGATTGCCGCCCGCTGTCCGACGGGCTGGGGGGGGGGGAGGCTGCTCTCCAGACACAGAGGCCAGAATTTAGGGGTGTGTGTGTGTGTGTGTGTGTGTGTGCCAGAATTTAGGGGTGTGTGTGTGTATTTCTTTTTCCCCGGTTTTGTGACACTCTAAAAACTCACCCATCCTCTTCTCTTCTCTTCTCCTCTCCTCTCCTCTCCTCTCCTCTTCTCCCTTCCCCTCCTTTCTTCTCTCCTCTCCTCTCTTCTCTTCTCTTCTCTTCTCTTCTCCTCTACTTTACTTTACTCTGCTCTGCTCTGCTCTGCTCTACTCTACTCTACTCTACTCTACTCTACTCAATTCTCCTCACTTCTCTTCTCCTCTCTTCTCTTCTCTTCTCTTCTCTCCTCTCCTCTTCTCCCTTCCTCTCCTTTCTTCTCTTCTCCTCTCCTCTCCTCTCTTCTCTTCTCTTCTACTCTACTCTACTCTACTCAATTCTCCTCTCTTCTCTTCTCCTCTCTCCTCTTCTCTTCTCCCTTCCTCTCCTTTCTTCTCCTCTCCTCTCCTCTCCTCTCCTCTCTTCTCTTCTCTTCTCTTCTCTCCTCTTCTCCCTTCCTCTCCTTTCTTCTCCTCTCCTCTCCTCTCCTCTCCTCTCTTCTCTTCTCCTCTCCTCTCCTCTACTCTACTCTACTCTACTCTACTCTACTCTACTCAATTCTCCTCTCTTCTCTTCTCCTCCCTTCCCTTCCCTTCTCCCTTTTTATTTTTACTCTTCTCTCTTCTTTTTCCTCTTCCTCTTCTCTTTTTCCTCTTCCTCTTCTCTTTTCTTGCTGCGTGCCTGGCTGAGGAATTCTGGGAGTTGAAGTCCACAAGTCATAAAAGGGCCAAGTTTGAAGACCCCTGCTCTAGAAAGAGTACAGAGAAGAGCAACAAAGACGATTAGGGGCCTGGAGGCTAAAACATATAAAGTTAGAAGGCAGTATTACAAACTTAAGTCTGCCCACAGCCAGGAGTTTGATTCTCACCAGCTCAAGGTTGACTCAGCCTTCCATCCTTCTGAGGTCAGTAAAATGAGGACTCAGATTGTTGGGGACAATAGGCTGACTCTGTAAACCGCTTGGAGATGGCTGTAAAGCACTTTGAAGCAGTATGTAAGTCCAAGTGCGATTGCTAGTGCTACTGGTAAAACTCCCAACATATATTACATAATGAATCCAACTCATTGTTGACCACTGATGACAACTACAAATAAAACGTTGGAAAGGGAAATCGAGGTGAAGTCAACATTTAATCCAGTTTGACTCTTCATAGTTTCATAAGTGCAGCCATGTAGCATTTACGTGATAGATAAGGAACATGTCCACCTCTGAAGATTAAACTCGAAATTAAATTCTTCCCCCCTTTTTTTTCTTGCAGATCCCAAAACATCTACAAATAATATTAACACATATTCCAAAAAGTTGTTATGTACGCTAAAACCTTAATTTAATGGACCGTGGGGAGCGGGTGTCAGCTAAATCCAATTTTGCACCATTTGGATCAATTTATGTCATTTCTGTAATTATATAATTGACACCCTTGGTGCCATTTGCTGTAAATCCTCAGTATAACAGGCTATCTTTTTATTTAATGGGGGAAGCCTTGATTTAATGGAGATGCCTGTTAAATAATTCATTTGGGCTAACAAGGAGGATGCAGAAAATTAAACCCGAGGCCAGTAAATGGAAAACATAATCTCAAATCTTGACTTGTTTATCTAGGAAAGTTTACAGTTGGCTTCAATCATATGAGTTATATTTTCACTATTTCTCCTCTGATGTGTTTGGATATGTATGTATATTTTGAATCAGTTATGTCTCTCAGCAGTTCTCACCAAATAGGGTGGATTTAACTAAACGAGGCAAAAATCTAATGACTGTATTTGTACACTCAACTGGTTTATTATTTCATCTTTAGCTTGTTTCAGTTTAGTTTCCAAAGCGCCTGAAGGCAGGACAAGAAGCAACGGATGGAAACTAATCAAGGAGGGAAGCAACCTAGAACTAAAGAGAAACTTCCTGACAGTGAGAACAATTAACCAGTGGAACAACCTGCCTCCAGAAGCGGTGAATGCTCCAACACTGGAAGTTTTTAAGAAGAGACTGGACAGCCATTTGTCTGAAATGGTATAGGGTTTCTTGCCTGAGCAGGGGGTTGGACTAGATGACCTCCAAGGTCCCTTCCAACATCATCATCATCATCATCATCATCATCATCATCATCATCATCATCATCATCATCATCATCATCATCATCATTATTATTATTATTATTATTATTATTATTATTATTATTATTATTATTATTATTATTATTATTAGTTTTCCAGGGTGGTTTGACAGGCTAAGGGTATGTGTGATTTCATCTAAAGCAGGGGTCTCCAAACCTGACAACTTTAAAACTTGTGAACTTCCAGAATTTTTCATCCAGCATCCAGTGTTCGTTGCTGCAATGTAAAAAGAGATGTTGAGACCCTAGAAAGAGTACAGAGAAGAGCAACAAAGGTGATAAAGGGACTGAGGCTAAAACACATAAAGAACGGTTGCTGGAATTGGGTATGTCTAGTCTAATGAAGAGAAGGACGAGGGGGGACATGATAGCAGTGTTCCAATATCTCAGGGGCTGCCCCAAAGAAGAGGGAGTCAAGCTATTCTCCAAAGCGCCTGAAGGCAGGACAAGAAGCAATGGATGGAAACTAATCAAGGAGAGAAGCAACCTAGAACTAAGGAGAAATTTCCTGACAGTTAGAACAATTAGACCTGGGAGGCCTCCTCCAGGCCTCTGAAGCCTAGAACGGAGTTCCAGAAGTGGCATCCATGCACTTCTGGCGGGCCGTTCTAGGCCTGGGAGTCCTCCTCTAGGCCTCTGAGGCCTAGAATGGACATCCAGAAGTGGTATCCAAGCACTTCCGGCTGGCTGTTCTAGGCCTGGGAGGCATCCTCCAGGCCTCCCAGGCCTAGACTGTACGTCCGGAAGCAGTGTGGATTAAGCCGGTTCTCCAAACTCCGCAAAATTTAGCTATTGGTTCTGCTGAACCGGTGCGAACAGGCTGAATCCCACCACTGGCTTCACTTCGAACAGCTTACATCCAATACAATAATACCTTTAACACCATCAAACATCCCCATCTCCCCATCCCAGGTCCTTGGGAAAGACTCGATAGGTGGACAAAAATCCAACCTAAACCTCTTGCTGACTGTGTGACCAATCGTAACAATATAATAGTGGTACTACCCAGACCCAATGTGGCAGGGTAGTATAGCAGTTAATGTACAGCTGTGGGATCTCACTGGGTGACGTTGGGTCAGTCACAATCTCTGGCGGAGTTGCTATTTTGGGGATAAGGTGATGGAATATCCTGGAAGAAAGGCCAGAAATAAATCTATTGAAATAAAAGAAAGTGGAGCAATTTTATTCAACGGGCATTCCAATATTGAAGCATTAACTTACTGCCCCATGGGAGAGCATCTAGGTTAATTGCTAGGGGCCAGGGATCGCGCCTTCCCTCTGAAGGCGCGTCCAATTCATCTGTGGTAGGCCAGATTCATCCAGGCTAGCTACATTGCAGTTTGCTCAGCTTTCACCTTAGAGAATCGTTGCAATCGTTGCAATCGTTGCAATGTGTCTTGTGTCTTACTGAACAAACTATGGTTAAAACAAAGCTGGCCAAATGAAGGGGCATCCTCAGGACAGTTGGGACCGGACAGAGAAATTTCAGCTGTACACCCAGGGCCCCCTCTTTTAATTCTGGGCACCTTCCCTTCTCAGCACACACTCCTGATCTGATGTGTGTAAAATCTCACGAATGAAGGCAAATATAGGTGTCCCGGGATAATGACGTGAGATTGAATTTGGATCGGTCACCGAATTTGGGTCGGTTACTCTTCTGAGCTTTTGGACTCATGCTGGAGCCCATCTTCAGGGAATTTCTCTCTCCTGGAATACGCGTTTTGGGCTGTTCTCTGAGTCGTGTTTATTGGTGCTTTCCTGTTGGCTGAATGGTGTGTTGGTTGGCTGTCGATTGGCTAGCAAGGGCTTGGGCTGCCAAGCCCTCGGCTCCTAAGTATTTGATAGGCTGGTGGTAAATCAGCAGTCCTATTGACTGACAAGGGGCCTTTTTCCCAGGCTCCAATCATTTCCCTGGCTGTTTTTGTACCTGCTTGGCCAACAATCTTAGTAGCTGTGAAATTGAATGTATGTCCTTATTCATTGAAATGTGAGGCTACCAATGCGTTTGGGTCTTTTCGTCTGACCAGTCACTTGTGTTTTTGCAGCCTGGTACTTAGCTTCCTCTCCATTTATCCTACAATAGTCTGGGACAATCTATGCAGGGGAACTGGTAGATTACATTGCAAGTATCTCCCAATGAGTTACTGGGCAATGTGCAATGCCCGCTTGCAGATCCCAGAAGCTGCGTTCCACTGCTTCTGAAATGTTTTTGACATACGGCAGGGTGTGTCGTAGAGCAGGTCTTTTACCTTCTTTTTTTTCCTTTTCTCTCCTTTGCTTTTTACGCAGGCATCTTGTGTAAAATCTGGATATCCAGCCTGAGTTGCAAAAAACAAAACACAAACAAACTTTTTATTTTTATTTTAGACTTTTTTTAATCCCACTTTGATTACTTTATAAGTAATTCAAACTGGCGAACATACATAATTCTCTTTCCTTCTCCAGTTTTGGGCACGACAGTAAAACCTATGTGGTGGGTTGGGCTAAAACAGAGAGGGAGTGGCCCAATGTCACCTAGCTGTCTATCATGCCTAGACGGGACTACAACATGCTGTCTCCTGATGATTGGTCCAATGTCACCCAGCTGCCAATCATGCCTAAGGTGGGACTAGAACTCACCGTCTTCTGATGATTGGCCCAAAGTCACCCAATCGCCTACCGTGCCTGTGGTGGGGCTAGAATTCACAGTCTCCAGGTTTCTGGGCCAGCTACTTAACCATTACACCAAACTGAGTTAATTTAATGACAGTAGAGAGATAAATAAAAATCTAACCTTTCATTGCTCTCTCGGGTTTATTTGCATTTTTTTTTCAGCCCAGTGGATGTTTTGCATCAAATGTTGTTTTTGTCCCATCAAGTCAGTGATGACTCCTGGCTGAATAAGTCCCTGCAGTTTTCAAAAGTGGTTCGCCATTGCCTCCTTCCTAGGGCTGAGACAGAGTCTGTCTTCACATGCTTGGGATAGACAAATCCCTTGCTCACCGAATGTCGAAGACACAACGGCTACTCTCAACCTGGTTTGGCCAGCCTGTCGAAGCTGTTGCCCGGGGTGTGGCCACTGCGAATGTTACAGCTACTAGGAGCCACAGGTGAGAGCTGAGTGTCAGGTGGGGACCAAAGGTGTACGAGCTGCCCTAAAAAAAGGGCATGACATGCCCTCCACCAGAGGTACTACCCCTCCCTGAACACCCCATACACCCCGCGGATTGAGCGGATGAGACCTATTAAAATAGGACCAACGATCATGAAGGCAGTTTCTGCAAGCGACGAGGTACGCTGAGAGCACGGCAAGACACAAAAGATGCCCTGGTCAACCACTGCGCCCAGCCCATCTCCAACTGTCTCGACTTTTGTCCTGCCATTGGAACAAGATGGAATCTGGGAAGAGAGAGTGAGGCTGACTATGCGCACCTCTCCCTCACTTTAATCCAATCCACGCGCAAGTCTTGACATCTTGCCCATAAGATGTCAAGGTCTTCATCGAAATCGATGGATGAACAGCAACAGGGCTGAGACAAAGTGGCTGTCCCAAAGTCGTCTAGCTGGCTTCCGGCCCAAAGTAGAACTCAAACTCTTGGTCTCTCAAGAGTTCGAACCTGACGCCTTAACCACTGCAGCTAGTCCTCCACTGATGGCAGCTTGCTTAGTGACTGTTCCAAGTTAGAAGAGACCTACTTCAAACCTGCGTTCGAAGTTCTGACGGTTGCAAAGTGAGCTTTTGCCCCGTTTCACGAGCTCTCTTGCCACAATTGTTAAGTGAATCACTGCCGTTGTTAAGTTAGTGACACGGTTGTTATTAAGTGAAGTATTAATCACGTGAAGTGTTAATACCACTTTACAAGGCCTTGGTAAGGCCACACTTGGAATACTGCATCCAGTTTTGGTCACCACACTGTAAAAAGATGTTGAGACTCTCGAAAAAGTACAGAGAAGAGCAACAAAGATGATCAGGGGATTGGAGGCTAAAATATACGAGGAACGGTTGCAGGAATTGGGTATGTCTAGTTTAATGAAGAGAAGGACGAGGGGGGACAGGATAGCAGTGTTCCAATATCTTAGGGGCTGCCCCAAAGAAGAGGGAGTCAAGCTATCCTCCAAAGCCCCTGAAGGCAGGACAAGAAAGAACGAATGGAAAATAACCAAAGAGAGAACCAACCTAGAACTAAGGAGAAAGTTCCTGACAGTTAGAACAATTAACCAGTGGAACAACCTGCCACCAGAAGCTGTGAATGCTCCAAGACTAGAAGTTTTTAAGAAGAGACTGGACAGCCATTTGTCTGAAATGGTATAGGGTTTCCTGCCTGAGCAGGAGGTTGGACTAGATGACCTCCAAGTTCCCTTCCAACTTTATTATTATTATTATTATTATTATTATTATTATTATTATTATTATTATTATTATTATTATTATTATTATTATTATTATTATTATTATTATTATTATTATTATTATTATTATTATTATTAAGTGGATCTGGCTTCCCCATTGAACTTGCTTGTCAGAAGGTCACAAAAATGTGGTCACGTGACCCTGGGATTCTGCAACCGTCATAACTATGAGCCTGTTGTCAAGCATCCAAATTAGGACCACATGACCGAACTTTGGGTGCTCAGCATTTATGGCCTTTTGTAGCATCCCATGGGCACCTGACCATGTTTTACAATGTTTTTTTTCTCTCCAAACTGGCATTTACTACCAGTTTTCAGCAAAAACGGAGCCCTAGTGCACCAGGGGTTCACTTAAAAGCAGTGTTTGCTTAATGACCATGGCATTCACTTAATGGGTGGTGTGTTTCTCTTAAAACCCCTGCCACAAAAAGGATCGTACAATTTTACAACCGCCATGAGTTGCCGTGACGGGCAGGCTCCGTTACGGTCGTAAGTTGAGGATGGCCCGTACTTCCGCCAGCTCCTTCTTGCATCCAATACAGGACCTCGTCCTTCCTTAAGGCAAAAAAATAAAGGACATGTTTCATATTGTCCAATCGAAAAACGCAACGGCATTTTTGCTAGCTATTTTTTCTCCTGCAATCAGGAGCTGTACACCCCAAATAGACCCCGTTCTGCTTCCCTTAGCAAAAGCAAGGGAAAAAACTTAAAGTTTTCTTTAAATTGGCTTGGGTCCTTTTTTTCTTTTTTCTTTTTTTTTAGAAAATCTTGATTGGACAAGTACAATTCATTTATTTCCAACCCTTTGGCCGATCCTTAGGGTCATAATGCCAAGAAGAGAAAAAAAAAACAACAGGTTTTAACTCTTCTGAATCTACAGAGAAATGAGATTGGCAAGGTCACAGAGGTGGTTTTTAATTTTGGGGATTTATATCAGCACCCATCTGCTTAGCAGGCTCCCAGTTCGAGAGGGCATGACAAATAAATCTCATCTGTGCATTTTCCCCTAGTGCTATTGTCCGACCTCCAGCAAGTAAGCTAGAAATTAGATAAATTGTAAAGCCGATTGTAAAGACAATAAGGCTGCATGAAATAATAATAATAATAATAATAATAATAATAATAATAATAATAATAATAATAATAATGATGATGATGATGATGATGATGATGATGATGATGATGATGATAAAGTTGGAAGGGATCTTGGAGGTCATTTAGTCCAACCCCCTGCTCAGGCAGGAAACCCTATACCATTTTGGACAAATGGCTGTCCAGTTTCTTCTTAAAAACTTCCAGTGTTGGTGCATTCACCGCTTCTGGAGGCAGGTTGTTCCACTGGTTAATTGTTCTAACTGTAAGGAAGTTTCTCCTTAGTTCTAGGTTGCTTCTCTCCTTGATTAGTTTCCACCTGTTGCTTCTTGTCCTGCCTTCAGGTGCTTTGGAAAATAGCTTGACTCCCTCTTCTTTGTGACAGCCCCTGAGATATTGGAAGACTGCTATCATGTCCCCCCTCGTCCTTCTCTTTGTTAAACTAGACATACCCAATTCCAGCAAGCGTTCCTTATATGTTTTAGCCTCCAGTCCCCTAATCATCTTTGTTGCTCTTCTCTGTACTCTTTCTAGAGTCTCAACATCTTTTTTACGTCGTGGTGACCAAAACTGGATGCAGTATTCCAAGTGTGGCCTTACCAAGGCATTGTAAAGTGGTATTAATACTTCACGTGATCTTGAAATAAATAAAGATATGCTATAACAGTGGTGGCGAACCTATGGCACGCGTGCCGGAGGTGGCACTCAGAGCCCTCTCTGTTGGCACGTGCACCACTGCCAGCAGCAGGTGCATGAGGCTGCCACCGCCGCCCGGAGCAGGAGCCCCACCCAGCAGAAAGGAGGCAAAGTGGCCAACTAGCAAGCTCGAGTAGAGGTGGTAGAGCAGAGGTGGTAGAGCAGGAGCCCCACCCAGCAGAAAGGAGGCGAAGCGGCCGACTAGCAAGCTCGAGTAGAGGTGGTAGAGCAGAGGTCACCAATCATTGCTGGACTGGAAGAAAAGGGAGAGGGAAGCATTTTGTACTGCAAACAGGGTGGGGCTAGTGGCTGCATGATACTCACTAGCCCTGCCCCATTCTTGCATGATGCAGCACCTTGTATCTGCAACCTGCAGTGCGGCGGCGGCTGTTTTTGCGCCTTGCAGCACGGTGGCCCATTTTTGCGCCCCCCCGTTTTTTCGTGCCAGAGGCGGCACTCAGAGGTGCCTCCCTGCCCCCCCCTCCCTGAGGGCACCACAATGCTGATGCAGCCCTGGCACTTTGCGATAAATAAATGGGTTTTGGGTTGCAGTTTGGGCACTCAGTCTCCTCAAGGTTCGCCATCACTGTTGCTATAATTACACATTTCTGATGAGATTCAAAACTCATTGCAATGAAGAAGAACTTGCTTTTAATTTCGCAGCTACTAAGATTGTTGGCCGAGCAGATACAAAAACAGCCAGGGAAATGCTTGAAGCCTGGGAAACTGGGCCCCTTGTCAGTCAACAGGAGTGCTGATTTACCAACAGCTTATCAGATACTTAGGAGCTGAGGGCTTGGCAGCAGAAGGAAACAACAGCAATCACCGGCCATCAGCACACCAATCAACCAATAGGAAGGCACCAAATAAATACGACTCATATGGGTAAATTACAACTCAAAATGGGTAATTGGTAATAGATAATTTATTTATTTATTTATTTATCACAACTTATATGCCGCCCTTCTCCCCATGGGACTCAGGGCGGCTCACAGCATGTTAAAACAGTATAAAACATTTCCCCTCTAAAAGCCAATTAAAAACCAAATATTTGTCGCTGTGTCTTGTTAAAATCCTTAAAATTGTCCCTATTTAAAATTCACCCTAGGTCAGACCCGCTTG
>NW_015391377.1:12296-21851 GCF_001527695.2 Protobothrops mucrosquamatus
AGGGCCAACACCAGGCCGCCCAACCAACGCTAGGCCGCCCGACCAACTGGGGCAGGCCAGCACCAGGGCCAAGGGGCCAAGTAATGAGGGCGAAGTCAAGCCTCCACCGCCGGGCCGCCAAAGTTCTTCCAGGCCGCCCGGGTCCTTCCAAGCCCCAAAAACGGGCCGAAAATGGGCCGAACGCCAGGCCGCCCGACCACCGGAGCAGGCCCGCGCCCGGCCTGGGAGCCGAATAACAAAGTCAGGACCAGGCCTCCACCACCAGGCCGCCCGGGATCTTCCCGGCCAGAGTTCCTCCCGGCCGCCCAAGTCAATTCCAAACCGCCCGAGATCGTCCCGGCCAGAATTTTCCATGCCGCCCGAGTTCTTCCCGGCCGCCCAAGTCCTTCCACGCCGCCCGAGTCCTCCTAGCTTTGCGGCCGGATCGAACAGGCCGCCCGAGTCCTCCTAGCTTTGCGGCCGGGTCAAACAGGCCGCGTCCAAGCTGGGCCCAAGCTGGAAACGGGCCCAGGCTGAAGAGGAGCCGAGACGGGATTATATCAAGGGCAAACCCAAAGCTATTTGGGAATGGATAGAGACCCATTCGAGGTTAATTCTGCTTGCCACATCATTTACGTCTTCAATGCTCACTTGAAAAATTGGACGTTTAAGCCTAAGTTACAAACAAAAACCATCCAGAGGAATTTTTAAACCTCATCTTTATTTCAAACCCTACGCAGAACAGTTCAAATTCTCAGGCTGCATTGATCTGAAAGCAAAGCCCATGTTTTTTGTGTATAAACAGGATTTTTTTTTATGTTTGTTAAGTGCCACAGTTTCTCTTTTTTAGTCAAAGTATCTGGTTACGGTCCCTCACAACTTTTTGGACACATTCTTAGTTCCTGGGTAACTAATAGGCCTGGAACATAAAAAAACAAGAAGAAGCAACTGAATTAAGCACTGGAGATATGGGATTTGACCCTCAGGTGAATGTCCGACACAGCAAAGGATTTCAACTGTAAAATATAGATATAGGACGTGACTTAAGATTGGACTGGATGGAAAAATTGGTCTCGGGAACCCATATATTTTGCAGAAGGTTTTGATGTAAAGGGTTGAACGCAAGAAGCAACTTATCTTCACCTAGGGACAAACACACATCCACAAAACCCCTGGCATTTCCTGGGTTAAATATAGCTTCATCTCTAAATGTAGGGTGATCCCCTACAGGTCACGGGCAAGTCAGAACTGTGAACTTTTTGCTTTATCAAAAGCTGGGATGGGGGTCAATCATTCGGTGTTTTTTCCCCCCATTTCTCCTTTATCTTGTACAGCCAGGGAGCGGTGCCAATTTATCTACCACTGTTTAAACAGAGGTGAGATAGTAGGGTTATCTGTTAAGAGGGGAGTCCAGCAGCGAAGAGTGGTTTGAAGTAATGTGGAAAAATAACAACGATGGAGGTTAGGAGATTAGGAGAAGGCCCCACCTTCACCCTGTTTACGCACGGGTCCTTTTTATCCAGTTTGTGGCTAATTTTAACGTTTTAACTTTTAATGCTGTTTTATATCTTTATTTTATGACGTTTTAAGCTGCCGAGAGACACTTGATAGTGACTCCCTTTTGCTGGTGGTACTCAGACGGAGGCTAAGAATTCTCCTGCTGAGGGTGTCTTAATCTGGATTCCTGCACTGTACGGAGTTAGATGTGGAGGCCGAAATGGTCTCCTTAAACTTTAAAATTCCAAAAGGGAAGAAGGGAAAAGGAAAAAAGAGGAAGAAGAGGAAAAAGGGGAGGAGGAGAGGGAGAAGGAGGGATAGAAAGAAGGGAGGGGGCAGGACAAGAAACAAGGGATGGAAACTAATCAAGGAGAGAAGCAACCTGGAATTAAGGAGAAACTTCCTAACAGCGAGGACAATTAACCAGTATAACAGCTTGCTTTCAGAAGTTGTGGGTACTTCATCAATGAAGGTTTTTAAGAAAAGACTGGACAGCCACCTATCTGAAATGGTATAGGGTCGCCTGCTTGAGCAGGGGGCTGGACTAGAAGACCTCCAAGATCCATTTCAGGTCTATTCTGATTGGGCTATTGAGGAGGAGGAGGAGGAGGAGGAGGAGGAGAAGAAGAAGAAGAAGAAGAAGAAGAAGAAGAAGAAGAAGAAGAAGAAGAAGAAGAAGAAGAAGAAAAAGAAGTAGTAGTAGTAGTAGTAGTAGTAGTAGTAGTAGTAGTAGTAGTAGTTGGATGGTTGCCGAACAGAGATGGTGTAATTCAGGGATGTCAAACTGCCACGCCCACTCCAGCTGTGGCAATGTAAATATGTCGCGACACGTCACATGACGTGGTGTGTTTGATACCTGTGATGTAGTGGATCCTGTACTGGGTAGGGATTGGACTAGAATGATTTCTTAAATACCTTCCAACTCTTAGGATTCTATGGAAGCACCAATATTCCCAATGCTTTTCCTAGGTCATGTAGTTTTATTCCACTGAAGATCCATGGCATCGTCCCTAGCATCAACTCACTTCCTATTTCATGGAAAACTCAACAAAGTGACCTGTATAACTCACTGGCTGGGCTGACCTATCTTGCTGAAACATAGTTTGCTTCGTAAGATACAATAGGCCAACGTATCATTTGAAGCCACAAATTAAAGGCTTGCCAACCATGAGTTTGAGACCATTCAAGGGAATATTTCCATATGCTGGCATGATTTCTATCCTGCCCTAGCTTGGTGCATATCAAAGGAAGTTAAAATGCAATTTGGTAGGTTATGGCTTAGTATGTTGTAAGAATTCAATTATCTAAGCAGGTTTTGTGAATCAGACCTTTATGTTAAAGACATAATAACAATAGTAGTAGTAGTAGTTGTAATAGTAGTAGTAGTAGTAGTAGTAGTAGTAATAATAATAATAATAATAATAATAATAATAATAATAATAATAATAATATAAAAAAGTTGGAAGGGACCTTGGAGGTCATCTAGTCCAACCCCCTGCTCAGGCAGAAAACCCTACATCATTTCAGACAAATAGCTGTCCAGTCTCTTCTTAAAAACTTCCAGTGTTGGAGCATTCACCGCTTCTGGAGGCAGGTTGTTCCACTGGTTAAATATGGCTTATTTGAAATGTTCTGTGATCAAAGAAATGTTGTTAGTTAACCCGAATTTAAGGTACTGTATAAACCTCGCCAATTTTGTGGGGGGGGGAAGGGGATTTTGGGATGAGTGATCCACGTCCCTTGAGGAACTGATGTGGCAAGTATCCCTTGGAGGTGAAAGTTTACTTTAGAAATGCAGATATTCCACGGCAAACAAGAAGATTTATGAGATCCTTCTCACTTCTTTCAGTGGGTTTTGAATAATCTCTACCTCCGGGCTCTTATTTATGGACTACTCTAATTTATAACCATTTTTATTCATAGAGGAAGAAAAAAAAAACTTCTCTATGGTGTGTCACTCTTTGAGAAAATATAAATCACAAAACACATTTCTGGCAGATATTGCTGAGAGCTTCAAGGACAGCCGACTCTTATATGAGGGAATGTGAAGTGAGAAACAATAGCAGAGATTTGGAGAAGAGAAATGTATGTTCATTCAACTGCCCTGGGAAGTATTCTGCTTCGGCAGTAACAAAACACAATACGTGGTGCACTCTGAGCTTGGTTGTTTCAATCAGAATAGAGCTGGAAGGGACCTTGGAGGTCTTCTAGTCCAACCCCCTGCTCAAGCAGGTGACCCTATACCAGGGGGGTCTTCAAACCTGGCCCTTTTATGACTTGTGGACTTCAACTCCCAGAATTCCTCAGCCAGCCTCCATTTTGTTTGTTAGATTTAAGCCAGGGGTCTTCAAACTTGGTCCTTTTATGACTTGTGGACTTCAACTCCCAGAATTCCTCAGCCAGGCACACTGGCTGAGGAATTCTGGGAGTTGAAGTCCACAAGTCATAAAAGGGCCAAGTTTGAAGACCCCCTGGTCTGGATCCAAGCCTGCAGTTTCATCAAAATGGCCGACTGAGGAATTCTGGGAGTTGAAGTCCACAAGTCATAAAAGGGCCAAGTTTGAAGACCCCCTGGTCTGGATCCAAGCCTGCAGTTTCATCAAAATGGCCGACTGATGAATTCTGGGAGTTGAAGTCCACAAGTCATAAAAGGGCCAAGTTTGAAGATCCCTGCCCTATACCATTCCAGACAAATTGCTGTCTATCCTCTTCTTAAAAGCCACCAGTGATGGAGCACCCACAACTTCTGCAGGCAAGCAAATGCCGTGAGTAAACCAAAAGAATCTGTAATCCAAGAAGAAGAAAAAAAATGGAATCCTCTACTATGACCTTTTTTTCACCCTTATGATCGTTGCAGCTTCCCCAGGGTCACGTGATAAAAATTCGTATGCTTGGCAACGAGCATGTATTTATGACGGTTGTAATGTTCCAAGGTCATGTGATCCCTTTTTGCGACCTTTTTAATATTATAATTGCCCCCCCCCCATTTTAATAATTTTATTGTTTTACTCAAAATATAAAATACAAAGAAAAATTCAAAAAAGTAATAGAAAACTAGAAAAAAGGGATATAAAATATAGAATAGAATACAGAATAACAGAGTTGGAAGGGACCTTGGAGGTCTATACCTAACCCTATACCATTTCAGACAAATGGCTGTCCAGTCTCTTCTTAAAAACTTCCAGTGTTGGAGCATTCACAGCTTCTGGAGGCAGGTTGTTCCACTGGTTAATTGTTCTCACTATCAGGAAATTTCTCCTTATCTCCAGGTTGCTTCTCTCCTTGGTTAGTTTCCATCTGTTGCTTCTTGTCCTGCCTTCAGGTGCTTTGGAGAAGAGCTTGACTCCCTCTTCTTTGTGGCAACCCCTGAGATATTGGAACGCTGCTATCATGTCCCCCCTCGTCCTTCTCTTCATTACATAACCAATTCAGACTAGAATAGAGCTGGAAGGGACCTTGGAGGTCTTCTAGTCCAACCCCGTGTTCAAGCAGGAGATCCTATATCAGTTGAGACAAATGGCTGTACAGTCTCTTTTTTAAAACCTCCAGTGTTGGAGCATTCACCACTTCTGGAGGCAGGTTGTTCCACTGGTTAATTGTTCTCACTGTCAGGAAATTTCTCCTTAGTTCTAGGTTGCTTCTCTCTTTGGTTAGTTTCCACCCATTGCTTCTTGTCCTGCCTTCGGGCGCTTTGGAGAATAGCTTCACTCCCTCTTCTTTGGGGCAGCCCCTGAGATATTGGAACACTGCTATCATGTCACCCTTAGTGCTAGAAAAGAAAAGAGAAAAGATAGTGTAAAGAGGGAAAAGAAAAGAAAAAAACACCAACTTCTGACTCTCTTTAGCACAGTAAAAGATACCAACATTACAATCACACAACAATACATACTAACGTTTTACTTTCAGACAACAATACATACTGATTTCAATATCAGTACACACATCTAATTAACAAAAACAAAAACAAAATTTCATTTTTCTTTTTCATTCATCAAAAACAAAGTCGGGAAGCAATTTGAAAATAAAAGGAAGGTTAAATATAGTGTTTTCTTTGCAGTGGGGAAATAACACATACCTCTATTGACTCCGTTAGTGAAATATCCAAATCAGGATATTTTTTAACTCTTTAGGGTTAAAAAAAAACCCAACAACACAAAATTATATAGAGGATTCCCTTAATATGAATTATGACTTTTTGCAACCTTTTGACAAAGCAATGACACATGACCCCAGGACACTGCAACGGTCATAGATACATGCCAGTTGCCAAGCATGCAAATTTTGATCCTGGGGCCACAGGGATGTTAAGTGTGAAAATGGTCATGAGTCAATTCTTTTCCGTGCTATGGCAACCTTGAACGGTCACTAAACTATTGAATGTAAGTCAAGGACTACCTGTAGATTTGGCATGGGTCCTAAGAGCTTGACAGGGTCAATTCAATAGTGCAATAAAGAGTTTAAAGCCAAGCTTTAAAGCAGGGGTGTCAAACTGCCAGGCCCGCGAGCCGAATGCATCATGCCGAAACCGCGCCATCCCATTACCGGCAATGGAAAAAAAAGTCAAGCTACGTCGCGACACGTCACGTGACGTTGCGAGTTTGACACCTCTGCTTTAAAGGATTCTCTCAGTATTTTGAGAGGCTGAAGTGAAGCCCATTGGCCCTATCTCCAACCAGCCAATAAAAGTGTGAGAAGCAGAGAAGTGGGATAAAACAAGATTTACGGAGAGGAGACTGCCCGAAACTTGTACTGAGTGGCAGCACATCAAACAAAAAAAAGACCAGATTTGACAGCTGTAGACACACTGCAGCTCAGCCAAGAATAAATCAACTCGCCTTTCAAATATTGCTGATGTTATGTGGCAAATCCGGCCCAGGTCATATTTTGAACTGTTGCAAAAAGCTTGCGTGGAATTTGCAGCTGGCTGCAAATAAATATTGCGACCAGCTGTCTCTAAATGCTGTCAGTGTATTCATTTGCATTTTTACTGGCAGGGAATATACATTTCTGCTTGAATGCCTCAGGTGCTAAAATAACAGCATACCTTGGGAGAACTGTTTTCAAGGATATCATATAATTTTTTTTAAAAAAATATGCATCATCTAAGACAGCTCTGTGTTCTGTTCCCTGGATATCTTTTGGCAAACCAAATGTTTGGGGATGTGCTAACTCCAAAACTTTGGCTCCAGCTACCAGTTGGATTTCTCAGTGTGTTCTCAAGGCGGTCCTATTTAGCGACTTTGTAAAGATGTTGGTCCAAATTTCTCAAAGCATCAGGCCAGCTGAAAAAAAGAATAGTGATAGGTTTTGCAACGGGGATAGCCTTCAACACAGGCCTAATCTTGAACCAGAGGAGAAATCTGTATCTTGCAGCTTTAGAGCCCCACGTGACCCTAAATGCTTTTCTTTACAACTCTTGAGAAGATGAACAAAGTTCAGCAGCAGAACATGGAAAACAGAGTTTCCTGACATTTTGAAGCAAGAAAAATGTAAAGCGTATAACAGGTAGTCCTTGACTTACGACCACAATTGAAACTAGAATCTCCATTGCTAAAAAAGGCAGTTGTGCAAGATTTTATTCTTTGAATCAAGACAGACTCTTGGTGACTACGTGGATGGATCCATGCGGTTTTCTTGAAATGTTTTTAGAAGTATTTTGCTAGTGATGTTTTCTTACTCCTTCTCCTCTTCCTTCCTTCCTTCCTTCCTTCCTTCCTTCCTTCCTCCCTCCCTCCCTCCCTCCTTCCCTCTCTCTATCCCTCTTCTCCTCCTCCTCCTCCTTCTCCTCCTTTTTCCAAGGACTGACAGAAACTGACCCAAAGTCACCCACTTGCTTTCATATCTAAGGCAGAACTCTGTTTTTAATTCCAGGGACTTTAACCCCTACACCAGGAGTAGGCAACCTTGGCTCTTTTATGACTCGTGGACTTCAACTCCCAGAATTCCTGAGCCAGCATGGCTCAGCTTGGAAACCTCTCCCTTTCCCCTCAGAATGGCTGGCTCAGGACTTCAACTCCCAGAATTCCTGAGCCAGCTGTGCTGAGGAGAAAGGGAGAAGTTTCCAAGCTGAGCCATGCTGGCTCAGGAATTCTGGGNAATTCTGGGAGTTGAAGTCCACGAGTCATAAAAGAGCCAAGGTTGCCTACACCTGGTCATACCTTTCCCTCACAGACATGGGCAAAATGTGTACTACTAGGCCAGGGGTAGGCAACCTCAGCTCTTTTATGACTCGTGGACTTCAACTCCCAGAATTCCTGAGCCAGCCATGCTGAGGGGAAAGGGAGAGGTTTCCATGCTGAGCCATGCTGGCTCAGGAATTCTGGGAGTTGAAGTCCACAAGTCATAAAAGAGCCAGGGTTGCCTACCCCTGGGTATGACAAATATATTTTATCAACTCCACTACTAGAAAGTTTCCTTTCCTTCATGATGGGGAGACTGAAGATTTCCTTTTAAGGGATCAATTTCTGAATGTATCAAAAAAAATATTTTTTTTAATTTGTCTTTTAGTTCATGGGAATCGTCCGGTATCTTCCTTACAGCTTTTGATGGTGTTTCTGGCTTTTATGCATTTTATACAGATAGTCTTCAACATATGGCCACAATTGAGCCCCAAGTTTTTGTTACTAAGGGAGACAGACATTTGCTAAGTGAATTTTGCCCCATTTCACGACTTTTCTTGCCACAGTTGTTAAGTGAATCACCACAGTTGTTAAGTTAGTAACACGATCGTTAAGCGAACCTGGCTTTCCCATTGACTTTGCTTGTCAGAAAGTTGCAAAAAGTGATCACGTGACTCGGGGGACACTGCAACCGTCGTAAGTACATGCCAGTTGCCAAGCGTCTGAATTTTGATCACGTGACCACGGGGATGCTGCAAAGGTCGTAAGTGTGAAAAAGCGGTCATAAGTCCCTTTTTTTCAGTGCCGTTGTAACTTTGAACAGTCACTAAGCGAACTGTTGTGAGTTGAGGACTACTTGTGTTTATGATTTCCCCCCTTAACTGCTGCCTATATTTTAATGTTTGATGGTTTGGTCTTAGTCTGCGAATTATACATAAAAGAAAACACATCTGCTTCATGAGTTATACATTCAGATGTTACAGATAATCCTTTATTTCTGCTTAGCGTTTTAGCATGATGGTGATGCAGTGAACAATAGCAGTTTGATGCCCCTGGGACTTGTGTGCCTCCATTATTCATGCAAAGGCACAACATTTCTGCAAATCTGAGCGGTGTAGTAAGCACCAAGTCAGAGATCACACTTCAGGGGTAAGTAGAAGGTGCAATCCAGCTTAAATGAGCCCTCGATTTGATTTAATTTTCATTACGTTCAATTAAAATGAAATATAATCAATCCTAAGCCTTGATGGATGGCCAGATCTTCCATTCCTTTCTCACGGGTTTCCAAATAACTGATATGCACCCTTATCAAAGCATTAAAAAAAAGGAAATCTTTTATTTCCATAAAATCCTCAAGAGTAGACTTTTCCAGTTCCCACCTTCTTTGCCACCCAATTGGATGTATGTTATTTCTTTAATAGACTCATATGAAGCTCTCTCTCCCCCCCTTTTTTAATAAAATTAATTAATTACATCAATCATTCCTTGGCTAATCCATCCTATTGGAAAATACACCCTTCTTGTTCCAGAACCTAGAGTTCAGTCTCTTTTGTCTGTCACTATACTTCAGGGCAATACTGAGGTGCATTTTCTAAACCCCCACTCTCAATTTATTTATGTTTGCTTTTAATAAGCACCATAAAAACCTGTCTCAACATGCAGCAATTTAATTGCACCATTGCGTCCAATCAGACGAACATCCTGTACATAATAATAAATGTTCCTCCTAGACAGAAACCCTGAACATACAAATTAGGCTTCTCTGTTAAGCTGTGGCAGATAAAATGTCTCAATTCCTTTTCACTACATCTTACAAATGGGAATTTCTCCATTTTTTTGGGAAGGTAGGCTTCCCTCCATGTCCCCTGAGCTCCAAAAGTTGCCAACATTTTTTTTCCCACTGATACTTGCAAAGGAGGAAGGCTATTTGAAACGTATTGGAAAAAACAGCAAGGCAGAA
>NW_015391377.1:24104-27225 GCF_001527695.2 Protobothrops mucrosquamatus
CTCCCTCCCTTCCTTCCTTCCTCCTTATCCTCCCTTTTCTCTCTCTTTCCTTCCCTCCTTCCTCCTCATCCTCTCTATTTCCTCTTTCCCTCTCCTTCCTTCCTTCCTCCTCATCCTCCCTATTTCCTTTCCCTCTCCTTCCTTCCTCCTCATCTTCTCTATTTCCTCTTTCTCTCTCCTTCCTTCCTTTCTCCTCATCCTCCCTTTCCTCTCTCTCTCTCCCTTCCTTCCTTCCTTCCTTCCTTCGTCATCCTCATTTTCCCTATTTCATTTTTCCTTCCCCTTCCTTCCTTCCTCCCTTCCTTCCTTTCTCCTCATCCTCCCTATTTCCTCTTTTTCTCTCCTTCCTTCCTTCCTTCCTTCCTTCCTTGCTTCCTTCCTTCCTTCCTTTCTTTCTTTCTTTCTTTCTTTCTTCATCATCCTCATTCTCCCTATTTCATCTTTCCTTCTTCTTCCTTCCTTCCTCCCTTCCTTTCTTCTTTCCTCCCTTCCTCCCTTTCTCCTTTCCCTCTCCCTCTCTGTCTCCTCCCTCCCTCCTTCCATAATTTTATGGAGAGAATTAGATAATTTTATGGAGGGAACTGGATACTTTTATAGAGTTTATATTAATCAGTATCATTAGGTGTTTCTATTGTCTGCAATATTAGAGTCAGCATACCTTTGAATACTAATTGCTTGGAAATGTAAGTAAAGAGGTGAATTACAGCCCTCTCATTCCACTGCTGTTCTTCCCATAGTCATCTCCTTGGCTATGTGGAAACACAATGTTGGATTGTACAGAAGGTGGGTTTGATCAGATAAGATTCTTATATTCTTTGCAAATTGTATTTAAAATAAGTTGGGGGTTTGTGCGTTCTCCCTCAGGCAAAAGATCTGATGAACTTTCAGAGAACCCAAAGTAATTGACGTGATTCTCTGTGGACATAAAGATATCCCTAACTATCGTGCCATTTTTAGTTCCCTTGAAATTAAATATAAATATTGAGGTTTTTTTTCAGGTTAAATCTCTGAAGGGTATCAAAGAAAGAATTTTTGAGAAGGCAAGCAAGAAATGTCCATTGTGTGGAAAACCAGTGTCTACATCTCTTCATGTGTGCATGAGGGAATTCTTGGGCACTGGACACAATATATATGTCCCTTTCACTGTTGCCTGATTTAACTATAAAAATACCAGACAATATATAGGATTAATAAACAAATAAAGGAGAGTGTTGTAAAAGGGAAAATAGGGCTTTGAAGAGCTATAAAGTACAGTGGTACCTTGGTACTCATCATTAATTGGTTCCGGGAGGTGCAATGAGTATCAAAAATGATGATTACCAAACAATTTTTTCCCATAAGGAATAATGTAGTGAATCACAAGGCAGCCAACACTGACAAGTTGTAGCTTGTGAGTTGAGTATCGAACAAATGATGAGTACCGGGACAGAATTTTCACGTCAAAATGCATTGAGTACCAAATTCAATGAGTGGAGTACCAAAGTATCACTCTAAAGCAGTTGAGTACTAATGTACCACTGTATCTTTATCACTGCAATGTTCTAGAACAGGGGTCCACAACCTGCAGTCCATAGACTGACACCGGGCCACGGCATACCAGACACCGGGCCACACAAACAAGCGAAGCCCCATCCACGGGATGCAGGCAGCACGCGCAACCACGCTTCTTCCGGTCTGTGGAAAAACCTCTCTCCATGGAACCGGTCCCTGGTGCCCAAAACGTTGGGGACCACTGTTCTAGAATGCACAATTTGAAACCCCTCTAAAAAAAAAGATAACATCCTTTTTGTAAAGAAGAAAAAAGAAAGGATGATGGAGGAGTTTTAACTCCTCCTGATTTGTTGTGTTTAATTAAACTCTACATGGTGGGGCCGTTGCAAAGGGCATCTCCTACCTTATGCNTTTTTTTTTGCAGTGAACGGTCATTAAATGAAATGTTGTAAGTCAAGGACGGCCTGTAATAGGCTGGAGGGTTTCAAGAATCACTGAATGGGTAATCCCTCAAAATAGGTTTCCTTTGTTTATTTTATTTCAGTTTCTTTCTTTCTTTCCTGAAAATGAGGCATACTAAATAACGATCATGGTTTGCCACCGGCCATATTCATGTTGCATAATTGGACTGGGATTGAATTAATTTTTCATCCAGACTGTTTCCCTAATGTTCATTTTCTGCTTTCTTACATCTGTGACAGTTTGGCTTTTTTCAATGTTGATATAAAACTGAGCACCGGATGTATCTTGGGTTGTTCTTCATTTAAATGTATTTCTGCCCGATCTTGTTTCATTTCACCCAGATTTTTAAGGGGAGTTCAGCTTACTGCAGTGTAGAGTGATGACTGTGGAATTACACTAAGCAGCGTGTTATTACTTCTCATAACTCTTTGAATATTTGAATATATTTGCTCATATAAAATGTTGGCTTAGGCAGTTTCGGGAATGGAATTGTTTTACCAAAATACACATCCATACCTAGTGGCACTCCCAAACTGGAGTGATTTCTTTATATGAATTACTGTTCCTTAAAATCTGAAAAAGAAAACGTGTGCATGTATCTCTTTATTGTTATATTGAGTTTTTTTTTAAAAAAATAATGTATTATTCTTATATTGAGGTGTTGTTTTTTTTAAAAAATAATGTATTAGGAACACACTTTCTCATAAAATGTAGGGTGATGGATTACCTTACAATCTATTTTCACACATTTTTCCTTTCTCTTAGCTTTTCTCCATTTTTCTATCTATTCTGAGGACTACTTGGTTTTCCGGAACATTCTGTGGAAACCTGAGAAGCTGTTTTTATAGCAAAGTTCAGGAAAGCCCCCCCTTTGGCAAACCGAAGGGGTCCCTCAATTACCTTCTTAGATGTATATGAGAACAGCATATTGTAAACTGTAGTGCCTAGAAATGATCTAACACACAATAGGAAGAGAGAAACAATGACTTCTCTTGATCTTGACATTATACATCTGTTAAAGGAGCTACAATTGACCCTCCGCCTCCTCCTCATTTTATTTATTTATTTTATTTCACTATTTCTTCTTCTTCTTCTTCTTCTTCTTCTTCTTCTTCTTCTTCTTCTTCTTCTTCTTCTTCTTCTTCTTCTTCTTCTTCTTCTTCTTCTT
>NW_015391378.1:0-1257 GCF_001527695.2 Protobothrops mucrosquamatus
CTTAGTTCACAAATGGGACCATCTGTTGTTCTGTTGCAGTACATAGCTTTTTTCCACTGATCTAACTCAGGAGTCTCCAAACTTGGCAACTTTAAGACTTGACAACTTCAACTCCCAGAATTCCCTAGACAGTAGGGCTGGCTAGGGAATTCTGGGAGTTGAAGTACACTAGTCTTAAAGCTGCTAAGTTTGTAAACCCCCGATTTAATACAGTACATCCAAATCCATATGGAAAACTTAACATTTGTTGGCAAACAGTTCCTTAGTTCCAAGACCGACAGGGCAGAAAGATCTATCTATGAAGCATTCTAAATGTCTTACTCCATTTCGGGATTATCTCTTTTCCATTTTTGTCACTTCAGCAGTTGACTTCCACAGATACCTGGGTTCCTTCAGGTAAGCCGCCCTGAGTCCTACGGGAGAAGGGCGGGGTATAAATATAATAAAATGAAAAATGAAAAAAATGAAATGAAATTTGTGATTATTATTTCCAGTTACAGCCAGAGAGGGTCAACTCTACTTCCTTGGTATAGGTATGGGATTGGTTCATAGCCAGGCATAGGCATCTCATATCACCAGGCAGAACACTCTTCTAGCTTCTTTGAGCTGCTCAGACCATACCCTCTATATCTTCCTGTCTTTCCCATTGTGTATTATAATCTTAATGAAGAGTATTTCAAAAACAGTATTTATTGTTTATGTACTCATGCCAGCTTTGGTTTGATTTCTCATTCAGGCACAAGGAGATAGTATTAATAATTTTTCTGCTTCTTGAATTGTGAATTCCTATATTCTATTGTCATGCTTTGAGCTTCTCCTGTTTCTGTAAATGAAAATGAGTGTCACTTCTATTTTCCAAACAGTTTGAACCTATCGTCTTATACTTTTATTATTCCGGAGGCCTACTTTTTACATTTAAGTTCCATCCACCTGAAAGCTCTGTGATCTTAGTAGCATTCTTGAGAGGAGTAACATTTGCTAAGCTCCACTATTGTCACAACTGTTTATCTTTGATTAATTTCAGATCCGAGTAGTAGGATAGCAGAATTATCTTTGCTATATACCCAGGGCTTTTTTTCTCGGAGAAAAGGTGGCGGAACTCAAACCTGGCCACGCCCTCATCAAACCCTAGGACCGCCCCTTTAGAGAACAGGAATGCAAGTAAAATTTGGGAGGGGCTATTTCCGGTGTGGGAGGGGCTATTTCCGGTGCGGCCGGCCCGGAAAAAGGTGCCGGAACGCGGTTCCGCCGCGTTCC
>NW_015391378.1:1768-7370 GCF_001527695.2 Protobothrops mucrosquamatus
TGAGTTTTTTCTAATTTGCAACATCTTTATATCCATATCAAATTATGCAGACAGACTTCTCCTGTAGAATATTTAATGACCTGATTTGTCATATAATAACAAACCATATATTGATTTGTTTCATTTGAATCAATCTATTCAATAGACCATTGTTAAGTAGACATACCTTAATGTGACATGTAAAAACAGTTAATGAACCATATGATTAGCTCTCTGCTAATACCCTTCTAGGCTTATTCTTACTGATTTTTTTCTATTTATCAAAGCCTAATGGGACAGACTAGACCAGTTCAGTAGCTTGTGTAGAAAGTATTCCTATTGTATTGTAATTAATCCTGAATAATTACCGTCTTGACATTGTCATCTAATTATTGTTTTCCAACTCCATTTGTGAAGATCAGTTGATATTAATATTTGTACTTACGAGATTGACAGGGGATGATTGTACAGAAAGTATTGCCTCTTCTCAAAGCACTGTTAAAATAGGCTTGTGTGAAGCAGCTATACTTTGCAGAAACAACACACAAACTATTATTTGTTTCTGTAAGGTATAACAATATCATTTTCCTTCTGTAGGAGATTGGGAATTGTGGTGTTGTTGTTTTTTTGGACATAATTTTGGAGCCTACTCTTGGATAGTTTTAATAATATAGTCTTTTGATGAAGTTCAGAACAAAACAATCTGTCATGGAAATTTGCAGGAAATACACTAATTCATTACTGGACAAAGAAGCAATTTTGGTCATTTTGTTACAGGGGTGAACAGCCTTTCACAGTCACTGAGTGCCAACCAGCTGTTAGCTACCACTCTCACCCACCTTGATCTCTCAGGAAATATTCTTCGAGGTGACGATCTTTCAGTAAGTGTTCCAATTTTGATATTTTATAAATCAGACTTTTTCCATCTGATTTTTTTAATAGTTGTGGTAAAAGTGCAACTTCCAGAATCTCTGCCAAGAATGGACATTTCAAATTTGATAAAGTGCTCTATTTCATCTAGGTGAAGGACATAGTAAAGGACATGCTAGCCAGAAAAAAAATTATTTGTTGCAGATGAAATAAATGGCACTCTTGTTTGCTTTTGCAAATGTTTGGCTTTAAATGATAAGGGAACATTATGCTATTTGATGGAAAGATGGATGATACAGTATGACAGTACAATAATTTTATTCTTTCATTATTGGTTTAGTAAATAAATACAAGGCAAAAGATAAAAAGAAAAAAGAAAGATGAATAATACTTTAATATTTTATTTTAATTAAAAATGATTGTTAGTTGAAAATGAAGGTGGATGGATTATTTAACATCGAGGTTGTTGATCTTCCAAAATAAGCTATTTTGTAATGTCTGTATGTTAAAAAATGAGTTATTTATCTACTGTTTTGAGTTCATGGAGTTAAGATAGAAGTAATAAGAAAGCTAATCTTATTTCTTTCTCTTTCACACATCTAGTCCCTGTGTAATTTTTTGGCTCAGCCAAATGCCATAATTCATCTGGATTTATCAAATACAGAGTGTGCATTAGACATGGTAATATTTATTAATTTATTATAGAGAATCCCCACTTTTATATTCCAAATTGTTTTACGTACATACTTACTATCTTATTCCTTTCTGATTTAGATGTTTGGAGCACTTCTTCATGGCTGCCTTCAGCATCTTGCCATCCTAAATCTGTCAAGGACAGTTTTTTCACACAGGTCAGCATTCAAAATATTATGCTTCGGCATGAATTTGGTGCTATAAGTGGAATTCTTGGTGTTCTCTGAGCTTGGTTATTTTCTTGCAGATATTTCTTTACCAAGAACTATCAGTACTATGAACAGCACTGATAATGTTACCTAACTTGGTAATGAAACATCTGCAAGAGAACAACCGAGCTCAGAGAACACCAAGTAATCCATAGTTCAACTTATCAACACATCAACATACGCAGACACACAGACACACTCAGACACACACATATACAGAGGGTTTTTTAAAAATAGATACAGGTATATCTGTGAAGCACATACCCCACACTATGATTCAAAGCATCCCCTGGCTTGAAAAAGCAAACAATGGAGGATTTGATTGAAATGAGAAACTAAACTCTTAGTTCAGTCTCAAAATATAGATTAAGGGCATACTTAATTGTAAAAGTAGTCCTTGACTTATGACCAGTCACTTAGCAACCATTCATAATTATGATGGACCTTTCCAGGGCTGCTTACAACCCAGTTCTGTAATTTTGACAACAGCCCTTCCCCCACGGTCATATGGCTGCATGTCAGACAGTCAGCAACCAGCATGCAGTTTGGGCCATTTACAGAGTCCCACAGTCATATGATAACATTTTATGATGTTTTTGGCAAAACCAGCCTATAGCAAGCAGTTGGTTTGCTTAATGATTGTGATGGTTGCTTAATAACTGCAGCATTTGCTTAATGCAAAAAAGGTCATAAATTTGGGTCAGTCACCTATTTTATGACATCCCGACTTACAAATTTGATGGGCAGGCTCCATTACAATTGTAAGACAAAGACTATCTGTACAGAGAATTTACTTCTGAATTTATAATATGTATTCTAATGCATGGTACTGAATTTAATGGAGCATTTTAGTTCTAGTATGCATCCTTTTATCAAAATGGATACATCATCTTTCTATGGTGACTGATGGAAGTTTTAGTTTTGATGGTAAAGTAACATTGTCATTTTTCCATAGCACAGAGCTAGGAATACTGGATCTAAGATTCATCAATTTGAATTTTCTCAAATATATTAATTTCCTACACTGACATGGCAGGCATGTCTTGCAGTGTTTATACATAGTGAAGAGACAATATGGCTACTTGAAAAGTTGTGGTTTAAGTTTCTTTTCAATTCATTCATCCAACTATGATCATTGATCCAGGTATTAAAAGTGGTTAATGAATGTTATTCAGATATTGTATAAAATATACGTAGCTCTTTAATTTTTCTTATGCATAATTACCATTGCCTTTTTATGGGAAATAATAATAACTGGGGATTCTTATCCCTGCTTTGAAGATCTTTTGAGCTTATGGAATATGACCTGTTTTTTAAAAAAATCTATCTTCTTTAAAGAAAGAGCAAGGAAATTCCGCCATCCTTCAAGCAATTTTTCAGCAGTTCACTTGCTTTAATGCAAATCAACTTTTCAGGAACTAAACTTGCACCTGAGCCTCTAAAGTAAGTAAACATTTTTTTCTTTCAAGACTGTTTTATTTCATTGGGAAAGTATTTTGTGAAAACTTTACTGTGGTTAGGAAAATGACCCATATATTTTGTGAACTTGAGAAAGGTTATTTAGCTTTCACATGATGGAGAGTTAATGTCAGAAGTGAAATATTCAGTATGAATTTGCTTTGACTTGACTTTTGATGTCCAATCTTCACTCGTGCACAGGAGAAAGGGTTATGATTTAAGCAGTCCTATACCTACATTTGAATATGACAACTTAACACATTATTTATGTAGTAAAAATCTTTAATTCAAATTGAAAAAACCCTATGGGATACTTTACAGCATGGATGCCCAATCTTTTGGTTTGCCTGGTTCATTGAGTGAAGAAAAATTGTCTTGGGCTGCTTATAAAATATATAATATATTTAATGTATATAAATCACATAATAATGTTAAAAATGTATGATCTTGTGGGGCCTTATTACTAGCTGTCCAGGGCTGTGGGTTGACATGCCTACTGTACAGGGTTGCTTGTTCTTTGATTTCTGCTTTATAAATTATAAAATATAGCAGTTTTTCCATCTTATATCCTAAGTTGCTTTTTTTTGAAGTATTTGAATATTTTTGTACTGTTAATAGTTTAAGTGTAGTACACTTCATTAAATTAATATTAAATGTTTTGGCTTTATTTAGAAGATTAAACACATTGCAGAATGATGTTTTCATAGCATTTGTTTGTCATGTCAACATACGAGACTTTGCTTGCTATATTCCTCAATTTTCAAACCATGAAATGAAGAAGAAAATTTGGGTGCAGAGCAAAGCTTGAGGTTCTGTGCATTTGAAGCTCTCTAGCTCTCCATTGCATGGTTTACCCTGAAATAGCATTATTTATCTAGCATATTCCTTTCAGATTACAAATAAGGGATAATACACTAAATGACCATATTCTTAAAGAACAGCAATATAATTGAAATGACCTCTAATTTGCTGATTTAGTAAACTTTATAGCGGTATTCCATATAATTCCAATTTATTTTTCAGAGCTCTCCTACTTGGTCTTGCTTGTAATCAAAATTTGAAGGAGGTGTTTCTAGATCTGAGTAACTGTGAGGTAGGAAATATTTACAAATGGCATCCATGTCAAATAATACTGCCCTCCTTAGATATATGTTTCTTATACTTTGTACATGTCATCATGCTTAAAAAGTATTAAAAAGCAACGGATGGAAACTAATCAAGGAGAGAAGCAACCTAGAGCTAAGGAGAAACTTCCTGACAGTTACAACAATTAACCAGTGGAACAACCTGCCTCCAAAAGCGGTGAATGCTCCAACACTGGAAGTTTTTAAGAAGAAATTGGACAGCCATTTGTCCGAAGTGGTATAGGGTTACCTGCCTGAGCAAGGGGTTGGATTTGATGACCTTCAAGGTCCCTTCCAACTTTGTTATGATGATGATGATTATGATGATGATGATGATGATGATGATGATGATTATTTAACAGTACATTGAATTTACAAAACCTGAATGTCTTTGATGCAACTGCGTGCATGAACAGCAGCAAGATATGGTACTCTGTTCTGGAATAGGAAAGATTCAGATAGAAAATTTGATTTTACATGTAAGTCTGCACTAAAAAAATAATTAGAAGTTCATGGGCAAAACTAAAATCTTTCTTGCAGTTATTGGCTAGTATGAATCTGTTTTGTTTCTTGTATTCTTAAGTGTAAGGTCTCCTTAAGTTATTGTGAAACCTTTTTATCACAGGTGCAATTAGTGTCTTCAGCTAAAATGGCAAAGTACACTTAATTATTGATATAAATCCATTCCTTATTGAGGGTTGCACGCATATCAAACAGAAAGCACAGCAGCTCAGATTTCTCTGTCCAGATTCTCAGGACTTCATCACTGAAATGTACAAAAAAAAATTCATCTCAAATATATCCAGCAACAAATATCTAGCATACTAACTCTGAACCAAAGCTTCATTCCTTTGTATATTATTAATTTTAATATATAAAATATTTTAGTTCCTCAGTGCTAACATTTTTCCTTTCTTTCTTTCTGCTTCCATTAGCTTGGTCACTGTGTAAGTACACATCATGGCTTAACTAGCAACCTCTTAATTATTTACCCTTAAGCATCTCACTTCCTGCCTATCCATTACACAGTTTTTTCTTCCATGCCTTCAGCTGATAAAGATCTGGATGCTGATATTTGGCCACAGCATAATGGGTTTAGAATGAATGGTCAAAAAACAGTTATAGTCAAAAGAATAGTTATGATCACTGCCAGCTATTTCCTGTGATAGAACTGGAAAATATACCAATTTTTAAACTGCCTTTTTCTAGGAATCCCTACTAGGCTGAGAATTCCCAAGTGCATATGTACAATTTTATTTATTTAAAAAT
>NW_015391378.1:7601-8747 GCF_001527695.2 Protobothrops mucrosquamatus
GATATTTGGCCACAGCATAATGGGTTTAGAATGAATGGTCAAAAAACAGTTATAGTCAAAAGAATAGTTATGATCACTGCCAGCTATTTCCTGTGATAGAACTGGAAAATATACCAATTTTTAAACTGCCTTTTTCTAGGAATCCCTACTAGGCTGAGAATTCCCAAGTGCATATGTACAATTTTATTTATTTAAAAATTACAGGCTTTCGTTGTTTAATATTCCAAAGTGGAATGAAATTTTTGCAGAAAACTTCATCATAATTCCAAAGAAGCCAAAACAACGTTTGTAGTGTTCATTGTTATTCTAGCAGGATCCAATCTGGGTTGGTCACCAGATTTTGTCTTCCGAGCTTTCAGACTCATGCTGGAGCCCATCTTCTGGGAATTTCTCTCTATCCCATTATCCTGGGACATGTGTATTCGCCTTCATTCATTGTTAATCTAAATTATGAAAGAGTGACATTTGGGGTTAGTTGTCCTCATTCTTCATCCTATCCTTACTAGGTAGAAGATAGTATCTTAATGTAACTGTCCATTGGCACCTTTTTTTTAAAAAAAAATTCCCAGCCTAATCAGCAGCCCTTAGATTTCCTGTGATCTCTCATCCAAGTACTAACCACATCTAATCCTGCATAGCTTTTTCAAGATCAGAGAAACAGGAAAGAGCTGGGAAGCTAAAGAGTGGTGAAAGGTTCTTGAATGTTCAATATTTCTACATAAAAATAAGCTAAAATGTGATCTGCTTGCCACACACAACACCTAAAAATTGGTAAAGAAAATCCAACTAAACAAATTAATCAGAAGCATTGTTATTTGTTCATTTATTCATTGAGGAAAATTATATAGGCTAACGTTTGAGTGTGGCAAAAATAGGCAAACCATTGCTTTCAATAACTGGTATAGCCTTTTTGGTAATAACTGGAACATAGAACTAAGCATTTCCATAACGAACTACCCCCCGAGATCCGGACGATTCCGGATCTCCTATCTTTTCGCCGCGCCCTCAAGACATGGCTTTTTCAGCAAGCGGGTCTGGCCTAGGGAGAATTTTAAATAGGGACAATTTTTAATTAGAATTTTAATGGTAACACAGCGGTTAAATATTTGTTTTTAATTGGTTTTTATTGGGGATAGTGTTTGTATT
>NW_015391378.1:9056-25982 GCF_001527695.2 Protobothrops mucrosquamatus
ATAACTATTGATCAGGCGTGCATTTTAGCCCATTCCTCCTTACAGGACAGCTTCAGCTCAGAGTTATTGGTGGATTTCCTGGCACAAAATGCCTGCTTTGGGTCCTTTTACAACATTTCTACAGGATTAAGATCAGGACTTTGACTTGGCCATTCTAAAATATTAACTTTCCTCTGCTTTAACCATTATTTGGTCACATGATTTGTGTGTTTTGGGTCACTGTCTTGTTGCATGACCCACATTTTCTTGATCTTCAATTCCTGTTTAGATCCCCTGACTTTTTCCTATAGAATTTGCTGGTACAGTTCAGAAATAATACATCTGTTAATGATGACAAGCTGATCTGGTCCAGAGGCAGCAAAGCAAGCCCAAATCACAAAACTGCCATCACCATGTTTCATAGATGGGGCAAAGTTATTATGCTGGAATGCATTGTTTGCCTTTTGCCAAACATAACACTTTATATTCAAGCCAAAAGTTCTGTTTTGGTCTCATTCATCCACATTCTTTCAATAGCTTTCTGGCTTATTCACAGGGTCTTTTGTGAACTGTAGACTGGCAACAATATTCTTTCGGGAGAGCAATAGCTTTCTCCTTGCAACCTTGCCATGCACACCATTGTTGTTCACTGTTCTTCTGATGGTGGTCTCATGAACCCTGATATTTCCCAATGCAAGAGAGGCCTTTATTTTGTATACTGAAGTACAGATGTATATTTGCACTTCAGAATTCATCGCAATATTGTATGGCTCTGCTTGTTCTCTTTTTCTTGTTTCAATTGACTGAGTGTCAGGTAAGCAGCTTGGGGGCCAAGAGTCATGTAGAGTATAATTAAGTCTTGATTAAAGAGATTGTAAAACTTTGGGAATTGGTATGTAGGCACAAACCTGAATGTTGTTTAGATCAGGAGGCCATTGGACTATCTATGGGAACTGCTAGAGACTTTCTTTTAAAAGGGTGTTACTTAAGAGGACAGTAATTACACTATTTTTAATCAGCATTTATGTCAAATTGGTTAAACAACATATTAACAATTAGTGGAGATATGAACTACATATTTGTAACATTTCAGCCAATCGTTCCACATTGTCTAGCTGCTAAATTATCTAATATTTTCTTTTTTCCCTTCCAGCTAAGATCAGCTGGTGCACAGGTTTTAGAAGGATGCATAGCAGAAATTCATAACATTGCCAGCCTTGATATTTCAGACAATGGTAAGGCAGCATATTGACAGTGATTCAAATATTGTACAAAGAGAAAACTGTTTAAAGAATATGAATCATACAAAGTAATTGTATTGGCATCAAGCAAAATGGTTCTAGCTGATAAAAACTTTTGTTGTTTGCAAAATAGCTAAAGAGGTTATCAAAATGTAGGATAACAATAGTGTGCACTAGTGATGCACTAGTTTAATCTAAAATAATTACCATAAATCACAATGGATAGTTTTTAAGCAACATTACTCGGCTGCTCATGGGATAGTTTAGATACTATGTGTGTGGTGTTAAAATTGTCTATTTCCAAATAGTTAATATTTTATGATTAAACATACTATATAAATGCCTAGTGTAATCCTGTACATCTTAGAAAGAAATATTATAGGGGTTCAAATCTGTCATCCTGGATGAAGAATCTCACTGAAAACAACTGGACTCACATACAAGGAAGTTGTAGTTCAACAACTCAAAATGGCTTCCAACTCTCTTTATCTACTATGTATCACTGAACAACTTTAATGTTGGAAACAGGATCATATGATCTAATTTTAGTATGGTTAATTCAAATTCATTTGAAAAGGTTCTCCATGGAAACATTTTTTTAATTTTATATTTCAATCTAATTCTTAACAGGCCTTGAGTCTGATCTTTCAACACTTATAATCTGGCTTAGTAAAAATCGATCAATAAGACACTTGGCATTGGGCAAAAATTTTAACAACATGAAATCCAAGTAAGACTTTTATTTTTATTTTTTCATATATTTTTTTGAAAAATAAAAAATATAAGACAAGTAAGCAATTTTACTTTTTTTCTCTTGCTTGCTGCCTTCTTTAGAAATCTGTCTCCTGTACTTGATAATTTAGTACAGATGATTCAAGATGAAGATTCAGTAAGTATTTTTATTATTTAATGTCACCTAATAATCATAACATATCACTAAGTTTTATTAAGCTATCATAATATGTGAAAATATTGCTCATGTGAATTTACCATTTCAAATGTATATAAAATATAGGAAGTCAGTTGTTCTAAAAAGTATTCTAACATTTAAAATTTTAAGGGTCTATATTTCATTTTATATAGCATAACAGTCTTAACAGTCTTTAATAGAAAATAATGTTTAAATATTCCTATCCTGTCTTTTAATTTGCAACATCAACCAACACTCCCATTTTCTGGACTTGTTCATTTGTTGTCATTAACTAGTATTACTTGCCTGATCTGTGAGAAGAATTTTGTTGCTTGGTCCCTGATTGCTGATGATCAAAATACTTTGTCAGTCAAGATTTACTTTATAATAAAATCTGTCTCCCTCATTGCAAACTCAGGTAGGGGGTGTTGAGAGAAGATGGAGTGTTTAGTTTCATGGATTTTCAAAGCAAAGATAAAGAGATCTTTAGAAACTGAGAGTGTCCTTTGAACTGAAATAGTAATTATAGAAATGAAAATTTATTAATATAGGAATAGTTTATATGTTCTGTAACTGTTTCCTGATAAAATATATTGAATGAAAACAGTTTATTTTTTAATAAATGTGCATTGAAAAAGTTCCCCAAGTATTGAAGTGCCTGGAAATTATCACAACTAAAAACAACTAAAAATGGATACATTTATTTATGAAATGTATTTGCTACCCATCTCATATCCAATTATTCTGGGTGGCTTACGGCATACAAAACAGTAAGCATTAAAAACATTAAAATCATAGAATACAGTGGAAAAAAATCAATAACAAATAAAATCATTGACACCAGATGGCAAAGGAGGGAGCAAGACACATGGGTGGGATGGGAAAATGATTACAAAACAATAAAGGATAAAGGCACTTAAACACCACATTGTACAAATTTGTATTTTTTTATAATCTTCATGTTACTGTACAGTTTAGAGTTTCGTCATCTTCACATAACTGTACAGTGGAGAGTTTGAGGGATTTAATTTTGATTTTCTCTGATATAGATACTGTTTGGTACCCATCAACTATGACATACAGTCTTGAACAAACTAAAAGCTTATTATACATTAATGTGAACAATAATATGCAAATAGCTGTCTTGTGAAGAGCCTTTAAAGATTTGATATGAGAGGCAGTTTTATTATTATGTAGATGTAATCCAAACATTGTGGTGGAATCCATTCATTCTGAAATGCTACATTTTTCCTCAAGCCATGTGCTGCATCTATATTAGTGATATCCGTGTTCATTTGCTAATTTCTTTAAGCAGTAATATTCTTAACCCAAATAATATGTTTATTTTGATGTGTAGTATACTGATCTTGATTTTAGTTCTTCCCCAGAAACAGTCATTTTTAACCTCTAGCATTCTTCTCTAATGTATCAAATCAATATGATCAGAGAATATAGACAGGGCCCAAGCAAATACCTACTATGATTTACATTGAATTAATCTGTAGGTGACCAGAGTAACTAATCCTGTTGGGAAAAGAGAACTAGATAATGAAGAATACTATGATCTTTCAGGATAGCAAATGTGGATCAGTCAGCATTAATGTTCAGAAGCAGAGAAAACTTGTTAAAAGGATTGTAGAAAAAAGAGCACATATCTGGAGGATCTATGTAATATGGAAAAAAATCAAAACTGATCACATATACACTTTCCATAATGAGGGTGAAGCCTACATTTTCTACTGATATTTTTTTTAATGTTTAAATGTGCTTTGCCATATACAGTAAACACGTTCTGTTGAACTCATTGAAAAAGGAACCTCTTATTATTTTATTTTGGAAGCATCTCAGTTAAATTGCTACCATTCCCAAATACCATAGCAATCTGAAACTAATCCTTTCTAAATTATGTACAAAGAAGCACTTAGAGATTAGGCAAATGAATGTTGCCGTCATTTAAACTAAAATGTTTGCATTTCTGTACCAAGTATAGGCATTTCAATTACGCAGTTGCAGTCCAGTGGGTTTCTAATTTGCATAATGTTCCAAGTTAGTTTCTAATAACTCACTTAAAGGTTGTATGGAGACAGCAAGAGATAGTAATCTTTCTTTAAGCTATCAAATAACTGCAACAAATCTTGTTGTTGTTGTTTTTTAAAAAAAATAGGTTCCAATTCAGTTTTTATCATTATGGCACGTGCTGTTGGGGGAGAAAAAGGAACCCCTCTTAATTACTATTGCATTTTTCAGTATTTGCATTGGATTTTTAGACATTTGTTGTTATGCAATAAGTAGTGTGCCCTGCTAGATTTAGAACACATCTAGGCAACCAGTCTAATATGCTTTCCTTCAGTCCATGAAACATTATAAAATCTGTCAGCATAATGTGTTAATTTGCTTTGTCTTCATAGCTGGTTTCTATTCTACCTCTAATGAGGAAGTTAGTGGTATAATGTCTTAACAGATTAAGATGCAGTGATTACTAGATTTTTGTGCCAGTGGAAAAACACCTTTCAATTGCACAAGGGCTGGAGCTTCAGCTGGAGGAGGACACAGTTTTTTATAGACGCCTAAAGCAGTGGGTTTAGCCATGTGTCAGTACCTTTAAATATAAGTAATGTTCTTGCAATTTTGATGCAACCTGCCTGCCAAACATATATAGATAAAAAAGTGCATCAGGCAGGTCGCTTTAGAGAGCTACCCTGCATTTCTTGTAGGCAAGGTACAGCTTTATCAAGAGACCTTTATTCATTTGTCATATCTGCTAGGCAACAAATGCCCTCTTCACTCCCCATAGGATTTCAGAGAGCACGTTTGGTCTAGTAGTTAAGGCACTAGGCCACAAATCTGGAGTCTGTGGGTTCTAGTTCCGCCTTGGTGACTTGGGCCAGCCACTCTCTCTTAGCCCAACTCACCTCACAGGTTGTTGTGGGAAAAATAGGAAGAGAAAGGAGTTTTAAATATGTTCACCAGTTTTAGTTGTTTATAAAAATAATACACACACACACATATAAAAACAAAAGGTTATTGCCCTGAACATCAACCAGAGTTTCAGAAGTAGGTCACTACAGGATACAGCAATACTAGAAGAAACAATAGTCCAGGGCCTTTCTGAGGCAGCCTTTTTCTCAGGCCTCTGGCAACCATAATTTTAGACAAATCCTGGTCTACTTCTTTCTCTAGTGAGATACAGCTAAATGCTGCTCTGCCTTTCCTCCTATTACAATAAAACAAACTAAAATAGCCTTAGAAGAAAATAGGTAACTAGAGAAGAGAAGGCAGCCTGTAACTGGATAGATTCCACCCTTTTAGGCATCAGCTTGGTCACTGCCAAAACAATGGAAATTTTGCTAACAGCAATGTTTGTTTTGGAGAAAAAAGCAGACACTATTAGAACACCAGATTAGAAAAATAAAAGTTACAAGGTCTCAGCTATGACTTTGGTATAGGAGGAAGGCTGCAGCATATAAACATGTTTTTAAAAGAATGATTAATGAGTTATCTTCAGAGCTAAATAAAGAAGAATTATATTTTTTTCCTTTTGATTTGTGTTTGTTCATTCATTTATAAAGCTTGCAAATGAAACTTCTATTGTTGCAATCTTCTCATATTTGGGGATGAACAATGTAGTCATACAAGCTGCCTGTGAGATTAAGATTGCTAACTTCAAGGTTAAAGGTGATCTTAATTATTTTAAAAGTCCCATAACAATTTAAATGTGACACATTATGCCAAACATTTTGGGACAACACTGCAGTTCATTAGGTTAAACAGGTCTGTGTCTTATATGTGTTAAGATAATATAACACAATATTATAATGACCATTTTTTCTTGACCTTGTTCTGTATTTTATTCGTATATTATTTGTTGGACATTATTGGGGATTTCATGCACATCTGATTGGATTTTATTTTGAATTGATCTGAAATTTTGAAAAGAGATTTTAAAAAGTGATATTATCTGCTTATTTCCCAGCCTTTGCAGTCTCTCTCCCTAGCAGATTCTAAACTGAAAACAGAGATTACTATCATTATCAATGCATTGGGCAGCAATACATCTCTTACAAAAATTGATATTAGTGGAAATGCTATGGGTGACATGAGTGCAAAGATGCTTGCAAAGGCTCTTCAGATAAACACCAAACTCAGGTATTGAATATCTGTATTACCATAATTGCCATCATCATTACCACTATATATATAAAATCCTGTTTTTCTGCTTATATAGACTCTTAAGGCTTTCACAGCAATAAAATAACATATAAAACGGCAATGTGATCAATATAATTGATTTTTAAAAATGCATCATTTTAACTTGTAGTTAGTTCATATTTCATGAATCCAGATTCTTGTCAAAACCCCGTGCTTGTTTTCTAATTACTAGTTGAAACAGTGTACAGGATACTCCAATTTGGAAAAAATAAATTGTGATTTAGTGCTGAATAACTCCTTTCAGTTTCCATTCCGCCTTCCATTCAAAAGATCTACCCCAGATTGTTTTTGCATTCATGGTCTCATAATTCATGATCTCATAATTTTATTGTAGGAGAAGAAAAATCCTTAGTTAAGATAAATTTGAATAGACCAACATAGAAACGTTTTAAACCTGCCCATTTTTACTCCTCTGTTTTCCCATATATAAGAAAACAATGAATTAATGAATTATTTGTGCCTATCTTCTATAGCAATTAATTTAATTTTGGACACCATTGCCAATAATCATTTCAGCAGGTTTAGGTTTGGGGAATGAGTGATTAAAGGACTGCTTTCTCCTGTTTATGTGATTTCAATGCAGTATTTATCATGAGAAAAGATACTTGAGGTTCTCTGATCAAATGAAGCCATTCACATCTCTTCTAACTTCAGGAGTTTTTTAAGCTCTATAGCAAGCTTTTCCTATTGAGATACTTCAGGATCAAACTCTGTTTAATTTCAGAAGCCAATAATTTGTTTTGACATCTTTTTGGCTTGCAGAGATGTTTATAATGATAATAATCCTTGCTGGTTGTTATTACTTTTGGGGTTTTTTGTTGCTTCTTTACTTTAACTCAATAATACGCTTTTATTAGAAACGTATTATTTTGGTTTTTTATTGCAATATTTCCTCCCAACTCAGATATTGAAAATACCTGTGTAACATTAATGCATGTACAGTTGTTTTCAACATTTTCATCAGTCAATCCATAATTTCCATTTTCATACAGAACCGTTATATGGGACAAAAACAACATCACTGCTCAGGGATTCCAGGATATAGCCGTGGCACTGGAAAAGTAAGTTCTATGTGGCTCTCTGCTAGAATTCTCTCAAATGTGGATAGAGTAGTTTTGGACCCATGGTAATCCGTTTTATGAAATTGCCACCAAGAAGACCTTTTGCTGTCTTCGTCCTCCTGCTACTTATGAGGCACAGTCAACCTGGCTGTACACAAGGCACCTGCTGGCTGTACTGGACCTTCTTCCTGAGGCCACATATTCCCTTTTCCAAATGGTAAACAACCTTCTGATATGCTTCTGAACACTTCTGACACCTTCTGGAAGCTCACAAGAAGGTCATGCGCCATTTGGAGAAGCATGCATGCAGCCTCAGAAAAAAGGCCTGGCATAACCAGCAGCTGCCTCCCATCAAACCTGACTCATCAGCAGTAGGCGGAAGAAGACAGCGAAGGTTGGCTGGCGACAGCAGAGTTGGCAGAGCATAAAGCTGCTTGGACTTTGTGCTGTGTTGTTTAGGTAACTGGCCTCTACTTCAGCTGAGGGCCACCACCGCCTAGGAGTGCCACTGTGCAGGCTGGGCAAAAGGGTAGAAATAGGAGGAAGATAGATGAGCAGGAGGGAGTTCAAGAGGGTGCAGTCCCAGGCTCAGGGCTTGGAGGGATCAAACCAGGAGTGGCTTGGATCAGATGGGACCTTGCCTAATGACCAGTGGGGGATTCACTCAACTACAGCAGTGATGACTGACAGGATTGCTGCCATTTAGTGTTGCAGTCATATGACATCACATGTTACAACCACATTGCTTAGCAACAGATATTCTGGTACCAGTTTCTGTTATTAAAAATGTTACTTACTGATGCAGAACTACATGCATCAATAAATAACATTTTTAATCCTGAAGTAAATTTGCCAACCTATCACTCTTGTGTAATTAAAATTAAAGCCTAGTCCCAGTTTATTTATCAAAGCATTTAAGCTACAGAGGACAATGACCAACTTGGGGGGGGATAAATCAGTCTGACAACATACATCTTGTTGAGAGAAAAAGCTCATTAGCATCCTGTTTCAAATTTTGATCTTTTCCTTTGACCTGCCAAGATAAATAAAAACGGAGCTGAGAGTGAGTGACAGAAAGCGGAAATGTTGGTAGCTATGATTTTATGAAGATGTCAGCTCTAGTCATAATCTGTATTTTTCACTTCTAGTACCAGAGTCATTGCTGGAATTCATTTGTTTTATTAAAGTGCTAAACTGAGAAACTGTCGCTCACTATCTGAATACATGGCTGCCTTTCATAAAATATAGATTTAACTTTAATTAAAACATTTTCTTTATCATATATCCCAGCAAAATTATGTACATTCCTCATTATTCTGTCCTTAAAATAACAAACATTATCTGTAGAAATAACCTAACTCATTCTTAACAACAAATAAGAAACATAAACTATTTCATTTGTAATATCAAAATCACTGATACTGGGTTTTTAAAACTGCATTCTTCTTTCTTTTCTAGTGTAAAGAAAACAAAAGAGTGTTGCCATCTCATGCTAGTTACTTTATTCAATAAAGTATGATCTATTGATCATTATATTGCCAGAGCAAAATGCATCAAATATGTACTGAGAAATACACTTGAGTGCTATGATGGAAATGTTCAAAAAGCATTTTCCAAGAGTGTATTGATTGGGCAGCTAAGACTTCTATCAAGTCTTATTTAAACAAGGATGCATTTTCAAGTTAGGACTGCAAAAAAAACCTCAACTAGTCTAAACTGGTTTAATATAAAACCTTGCATTTTTTAAATGGGTGAATCATAGTTTTACATTACCTTCATCTTTAAGTATTTTTCAGAAATTTCACTTTCAGATTATAAAAGCCTAATGGCTTCAATTATATTTATTTTTTCTCAGGTTAAATAGTTTAGTGGTAAAACTGAAGCATATTTCAGTAGTACTACAGCAAGAGCCAGTATTGACTTTGGACTGGGAAAATTCAGGTTCAGGTCCCAAGTGAACCATGAACCCACTGGGTGACCTTAGGCCATTGCCTCTCAAGTCAATCTCAGAGAACTGTAATTCTGAACCTAAATTTAGGGGAGATTCTTGCCTGAAGTTTTCAGACAAAGGGCAGGTTATAAAGACACCTAAATGGAGTATTAATTTATGAGTTTATAACATTTCATTGTAACATTGATTCAGCTGTATTTTAATGTGACAGAAGATAAAACACAAGCTGATTATCATATGTATACATATACAGCAAAAGGATCAGAATACATACAAGAACATGCTAAATAGTTATTTCTTTTGTGCATCTAATCTTTTTGCTTACATTTTTTAAAAGGAATTATACCTTAAGATTCATGCCTATACCAGTGAATGATGCTTCGCAAGCACTGAAAACAAACCCTGAGAAAACAGAAGAGGCACTTCAAAAGGTACTTCCTACATTTATTGATATATGTCAAGTGCCCGGGAAATCAGGAGATTCCGCAGTTCGAAGGAGTATAAAGATTTATTGCAAGCTTAAGCTCTCTACAAGAATCTGACCAACTAACAGCTAAGGGAAATGAGTGGGAGATAAGAAAGGCATTCAAGGTGGGCTGGACTTAGATTTCTTGCGGGCACACAGACTTGTGACTTATGACATATTTGACCCTCCCTTGGGTTCAGCCTGATCATCTTACATATAAATTGAAGTGGATAAATAAAAACAAAGTTGTACTTTCATGGCTGCTGAAGCAAATTCTCCAATGGTCTTGTTGAAGTCCATACTCACCTGCATTCAGGAACAAATGAAGAATCAGCATGCTATGGAGATGTGTTTCTTCTAAATTAGGCATGGAAGGTGACAATAGAAGCAGTGACAAAATTATAAACATACGCCATATACCCTTTAGCGTTAAAATATTTATGTGCTAACAGAGACCAATAAAAAGGGGTTATTTGGAATTGCTTAGAATATGAGATATAACTTTTGTATGAGAAACAGTGTGACAGTAAACTATTCACTGAGGGTGTTTTGCTTTGATCTTGCTAAGTTCTCAGAAGATTCTAGCTTTAAGCTGATCACTCTATATTCTTTCTAGAAAATAGCTCCTTTGTTGCTGTTAGAATTAAATTTCGATAATCTGAAATCAGTCTTAAATAATATCAATTGCATTGATTTCAGTTAATATTATAAGATTTTCATAATATACCAAGAATTGAGTTTCAGTCCTAGAAGAAAAACCTAAGGCTGTAGTCCAATACTAATAATCTTGAAATCAGAATCATTGAATTCAATGGAATCTACTATTTATTATGCAAGCATATGATTTTTACGGTTAAGCACTATTTCTATATTAACATTCTTTTCTCACTTAGTTTTTTAAATCCAGGCTTGTATCTGACTTTAATTTCTGCTCTTAGATAGAAAATTATTTGCTTCGAAATCATGAGACCCGAAAATATCTACAAGAGCAAGCATACAGACTGCAGCAGGGCATAGTTACTAGCACAACACAGCAGGTATCATTTACTCTTTTATGACTAATAAAACTGTCAGTGGTTGGATTCAGAGGTACCCTTCCATTCACAGGAGAGGTTTGCATTTTGAGAAGGCATCCCATAAATAACATAGGATAAAGGCAATTCTTATAGATTTCCCCAGATAGCCTTCTCTGCTACTTCCCCCCCTCTGCCTGAAGACCCTCAACTCTATGGAAATGGGAGGAATCATGAGGGAATCGTGTTACATATTTCAAGAAATAGGCTCTGTGATGTTTCTCAGTAATGAATAACAAGAAATAGAAAGAAGTCAGAACCTCAGAAATGTGTGAACATATATTCTTTGGTTATATATTTGAATGTACAATCTCCCAAGCCTGTCTAAGAGATGTATTTATTGTTATTTTATCTGTTAACTTTATCTTTTTCTACATGTGTAAGTATCTCCTTTCCCATTTTATTCTTGTGTAGATGATAGACAGAATATGTGTAAAAGTACAAGATCATCTCAACTCTTTAAGAAACTGTGGAATTGAAACAATACAAGAGGATCTGAAATCAGCTGAAAGACTTATGAAGGATGCTAAGAATTCCAAAACAGTAAGAGATTGCAGATATTTATAATGCTGGGGTTACAATCCCATTAGAATAAATAATATTAATAAAACTTCTACTTTTAGAGTTGTCAGAATTTTAAAAAGTACATTAAATTTACGCTTCTTCAGTTAAGTCATGCTAGATATTAATAGTAGCTCTTGTATATATATATATATATTTACAGTTATTACCAAACCTGTATCATCTTGGTGGAGCTTCATGGGCAGGAGCAAGTGGTTCATTATCCAATCCGATTCAGGAGATCCTAGAATCTATGGCTGGGGAAGTTACAAGAGTTGTTGATGACCAGCTCAAGGTATTAAAGATTAAAAAATGTTATCCTAAAATGAAATGTGGGAAGCATTCTAAAGAAGAAGGGAACCAATTTAGTTCTCCTTTACCTGTCATGGGTAATCTATAGGCTGAATACAGATCATCATAACCTACTCTGCTGCTCTAAGGCCAGTCTCAGATTATACCACAAAAATTTGGTATTTACTTTGGGGGGGGGGAACTAAAGAGAACAAGATGTCTTAAGATTCTGGAAGGTTTAAGGCATCTATTTTTCTTCTTTAACCCTGCTCACCTCCCAATCTCCCACTCAAAAAAAAATCCCTTTAAAACATAGTTGTCCAAGTTTTTGGCTTATCTGGGACCCGTTGAGTAAAGAGAAATTGTCTTGGGCCATATATAAAATATAAAACATAGTTAATGTATATAAATCACATATGGATTTACATCCATTCATTTAGTGACCATTTGATGTTACAATGGCACTGCTGTTATGACTGTTTTTCATTCTTAACAACCATTGCAGCATCGTCATGGTCACATAATCAAAATTCAGACACTTGGCAACTGGCTTATATTTACGACAATTGCAGTGTCCCTTGCAGTGTCCCGGAATCGTGTGATAACCTTTTGTGACCTTCTGACAAGCAAAGTAAACAGGGAAGCCAGATTCACTTAACAAGCATGTTAAGAATTGCAGTGATTCACTTAACAACTATGGCAAGAAAGATCATAAAATGGGGTAAAACTCACTTAAACTACAGAAATTTTTGGGCTCAGTTGCAGTTGTAAGTCGAGGACTACCTGTAATGTTAAAAGTTTATAGTTAAAAGTTTATAATCTTGTGGGGCTGCATTACTAGCTGTCCAGGGCCAGATGTGGCCCATAAGCTGCAGGTTGGACATGCCTGCTTTAAAAGATAAATAATAAAAGCACATTTTTACTGCTTTAAATTATAAAAAAGGATAAAAATATTAGTCCCAACGGAATTATTACATAGTTGACCAAGCTTTATATTTTAAAGCAGTCAGTTCTAACGTGCAATGGACCTTCAAAGTGATGGCAATATGGTGAATTATAACTTCAAAGCACACCCAATTGAAAATTACCTATCCTTTGATGGTTTTATTACTCCCATAGAGATCTAAGCCCACAGATTGAAACTTTTACAATTTCCAGGAGTCTGGTGGGTTCTGCCTACCCATTCAAGATGGTTAAGCTGTGATGCCAGTTTTGGTTGTTCAAGGCATCCCAGGTGCTGGCAAGTATGCTGATCCTAGCTTATGGGCAATTTCTGTCATATCATAGGCAATTTGCCAACAATGCTATCTTGTCTTTCTTAATCAGGCCTTTAAGTACATATTTTTGAAGACTAAGACCTCATCTTGTTTGTCAGTTAGTCTACCATATCTGGCTCCTGATAAGCAGTTTTTCAATTTTGCCTCCTATTTTTAGAATAGTTTTTCTTCCTAACTTATAAATTTTCATAAAGATAAGTCACTCTTGTGAAGCAAATTGAGTATAAACTTAGTACTAAAGGATATTATTGAATTCTCTTAACAGTCTTTATAATTTGATTTGTAGTTCTGAATTTAAAACACTGCATGTGGTGTTATGAATGAGATGCTTATGTAGTTCCTATACTTTTTTTAAAAAAAAGTTTGCTTCCCATTACTTTCTGCTGCAGACACTGCTTGAGTCAATGGTAGATGCAGCTGAAAACCTCTGTCCAAGTGCAATGAAGAAAGCACATATAAGGCAGGACTTGATTGAGGCATGTACTGAAAAAATTTCCATTCCTCGGACTTTTGTTAAAAATGTTCTTTTGGAGCAGTCTGGAGTTGATATCCTTAATAAAATTAGGTAAGCCAAACTACTTCCTAAATTCATCTATGGACTGAGTGTATAATTTAATTTAATTTTTAAAGAAAACACTTCTCCCTGAAACAATTACCTTAGTATAACTATCCTAGACTTTAAAATCTGTTCCCATTTTTACTTTCAGGCAAGAAAAAGCATTTTTTCTGGCTTCAGCTTATAATTTTATTTTTGAATTATGATTTTTTTAAAAAATAAAATAAAATAGTGACTGTCATAAGAGGTGTGATAGTGAGATGATGATGGGCACAAGAAATGAGCAAAAAAAAAAGATATTTCCACTAAAACTGGATTCATGAGAGTTTAATTATAAACAACACTTGTTCCAATTATTAACAAGAAGTTGTTATAATTAATTCTGGGTAAATTGCATGTATTCGTATCATGTAGTCATAGTATAGCATTTTGTTCATTTTAATAATACTATTAAAACAAATAGATAACTGGGTATCTCCCCCCCCCCCCCCATTTAATAGTCTTGGAATTTCACCAAGAAAATGAAGTACTTAAGCTATTGCTGATGTAAATGCAAGTAATTCAGCTTAGGTTGTTGCTCATTATATAGTAAAATAATTTGCTATCATGAAATAATGAGTAATAATAATGAAGCAGTAAAAAATTTGTCCTGTACAAATAAATGGCTGTGAAAAAGAAGAATGAAATACATTTAGGATTTAATTCTTAATAGATTTAGATTTTGTAAGCTGTCTAGCTTCTGTTAGAGTTGGCAGCTGTAATAAGTTTAATGAAATAAATTAATTTTTAAAAATGTGAACACACCAGATTTATTAAAGTGGCTATAGCGTACGTTTTATCGGGTGCTATATTTTATATTCATTGATCACTCTTGTGTTTTAAACCTTAATGTCATTTGGTGAGAGATAATGCAACATTCTTTTTCTCTTCTCTAAGAATGATAATTATTTTTGAATTTTTTCTATGTTATTTGAATATTCTTATATGTATTTTTGGAGAACCAAGGATATCTAGCTAATGCATACATAATATAACCTGTAATATAAATTTTCTACTGTAAATTCATATTTTGCATTCTCATTTTCCATTTTTGCATAGTGAAGTAAAGCTGACAGTTGCTTCGTTTCTCTCAGATCGAATAGTAGATGAAATCCTTGATGCTCTGTCTCATTGTCATCATAAACTGGTAAGCATTTATAAAATCTCATATATTTAAGCTGATTTTACAGTTTAGTATGATTTGCTTGCTTCAGTGCATTCATCTAATTTAGTGTAACTAGAAAGATATAGATAGATCTATATCTTTCTATTTACACTGAATTAGATAACTACACTGAATGTAATAACATAGGAAGGACAATCCTGTGAAAATTCAGTTTATTTTGATGTCAAACTGAATGTTACTTTAATATTTCCTGAAAAATGTATTAGGTTACTGGCCAAAACTAAACATGGTCAAGTTTACATATTGGATTTCAGGAAAACTGATATTAATTAGTTAATAATTAGAGACAGTGTAATATTAATACACATGAAAAAGATCTCAGAATCCTAATTGATTGTAAGTGGTGCAAGAATTAACCATTATAGTATATATAAAAATACGTTAGTGCAATTTTAGGCTCCATTACTAGAAAAATGGTTTCTATGGAGTAATAGTTTTATACTTTTCATTTTGGATTACATACTTTAGAAAAGAGGAATATATATCCAACATGCAGGTAATAAGAAGATTGTTTGTACAAAAAACAAATATTAAGAAGTTGATAAATTACAGAAAAGTTTGAATTTAGAATATAAGCATTTTTAGGATATAAGCATATACCTGAACATTTGTAACATGGAACTGTTTTAAACTTATTTTCAGAAAACTAAGAAGATAGGATTGGATCTAATAGGTTTAAGTTACATAAGCCAGAGGGCCCCAACCTTTTGGGCATCAGGGACCGGTTCCGTGGAGAAGGGTTTTTCTACGGACCAGAGGGGGCGTGGTTTTGTTTGCCGCCTGCATCTTGCGGATGGGGCTTTGTTTGTTTATGCAGCCTGGTTGCTGACATGCTGTGGACCAGTACTGGTCCATGGACTGGGGGTTGGGGACTCTTGACATAAGCCCTGGGAGAAGCTTCTTATAAGAACAATTTAACAGTTATGGTTTATTGCAATTGTTCTACTTTGTTAGAGACCATTGAAATTGAACAGCCCTGCTTTGCAAATAACTCTAATTCTGAATTCCAAACCATCTAACAAGGTGTTGGATAAATGGTCTTCAAGCCCATCTCATCTTTGTAGCAGGTTAATTGTGCATCTAATTGGCTTGTGTTCATTGGAAACGTTTATTTAGAATTATTTATTATTGATATTTTTATTTTATAAAGAATGCTTTCACTATAACCTTTCCTCTAGGCTGATCATTTGACCAGGCGAGGTAAATCCTTGCCTCACCAAGAATCATTGGACATTGAGTTAGCCGAGGATAAATCTACTAAACGATCTGTCATTACAGTTGAGGAGCTAACTGAACTGGAACGTTTTGAAGACCTAGATACATGTATGGTAAGACATCTGTAATCTTTGACTAAATCTCTTAAACTTTCTAGCTCATTCAAACATCCACTTTTCATCACTGAAATATACAATAGCAATTATAAAAAATGATATAGATAGATTATAACATTTTTTTCACATTTACTTTCCTAAATGTTTATGATACTTTTTATTTGGTACGTTATCATCTATTATACATCTGAATGTTGACATATTAGTATTGCTTGCCTCTATAAGTCAGTCGATATTATTTTCAATACATGTTGATTTAAGTGGACTTATGACTTTTTGTGTATTTATAAAAGTTATCACCCAAATATTGGTAATTTGTTATTAGAAATCCTTATAAATCCTATTTTTCATTATTTTTTAATTCAGGCATACTGTATGTTCTTGCTCATAATACTAAATGAATTAAATTTTATGGATATTTCATCCTTGCTAGTAATTCACAGTTAAGAAGATGAACCTTAGATTTTGGAGCTCATTAGGGAACCTCCCCAAAAATTAATATTAAAAATAATTTTAATACACTAGGGAGTATTCATAAATATATGAGAAGAATAGTGTATTAATTTTAAATATAAATTGAATTAAATTTATCTTTAATCTTGGTCCTGCCATTTTTTTTATCCTGGCTTCACCCAGTTCTTGGAATGAACACCAGACAAATGAGGGCTTCAGCCTTTCATATTTTCCTACAGATATCTGCTATATTTTATAGAAATATATCATAATATAACTGTTAGCTGTTAAGGTGACATGAAATTCATTTGCAGTTTTTTGCACTAAATATTGCAAACTGAT
>NW_015391379.1:0-12461 GCF_001527695.2 Protobothrops mucrosquamatus
TTTTTTTTTTTTGCACTTCATGTAAATTGTTTTAATTGTTTTGTATGCAACCCAGAATTGTAATGGTGTTTAAATATCTGCTTATACATTTAAATACATACTTTCCTTTGAAGTAGTAGTGTTATTCCTTGCCCCCCTCCCCCCGGGGGCATTTCTGTATTTGATTGATCTCTTTTTTTAAGGGAAAAATATTAGAGATATTGATGGTGACAGAGCTGTTCTTCCTTATTCAAAAATGGTAGGAAGATTCTGGAATCAGAGTAAGATGCAAACCGCAAGACTCATTATCAGATCAAATCTTTATATATATAAGGGAGTCAGAGTAGCACTTTAGTTTCTTCCCTCCTCAGCCTGTAAAAGGACTTGCTTGTAAAGAAACTCAGATTCCAGCTTCCACCCTCCCAAATTAGCAGCTATGAACATCCTCTCTTTGCTGCGTTTACTTATTCATTTAAAACATTTATATAGCTTCTCATCTTATAAGGAACTCTGGGTGTTCCCCATTAAAAATTAAAATAACATAAAGACTTATTTAAACTATTTAAACTGAACACGTTAAAAAAATGGGTAGAGATAGAGCTGTGTGTCAGCTCTACAAATCTTATTGCATTTAATCTGTTATCCGGATCAGTATGGCCCTGACTGCTGGCTTTTAGAAATCTATGTAAGACTTTATTGATTTATTTTATTCCCATGCTGCCCATCCCACTCTGAAAAGTGATTCTTGAGTGGCTTACAATTAAAATCATTAAATATACAAAATATTTAAAGCATTAAATACAAAGGCAAGAGGAAAAAAAGGTCAGATCAGTACTAGGGCAACCTCTTCCCAGTTAATCCACCAACCACCTTCAGCAATGAGTGCCCCTGTCAAGATCCCAGGCTATCTGGCAGAGACAGGTTTTAATCAGTGGTGGGATTCAAATATGTGAACAACCGGTTCTCTGTGTGCATGCCACTTGCAGAGGTCCATTCTGGGCCTGGGCAACAAAAAAAATTAGCTACTGGTTCTGCCAAAGTGGTGCGAACTGGCTGAATCCCACCACTGGTTTTGATACCCTTCCGGAAGGCCAACAGACCTTACCTCAGGCAGGGAGATATTCCAAAGAGCAGAGGCCATGACAGAAAAGGCTTTTCCTATAAGGGTCTTAAGGAAGTTGTGTGTTTGTTTATTAAACATTTTTGGTGCAATCAAAAATGTTACTTAAAAAGATCAAGTTAAAACAGTCATGATTTAAAAACAAAAATAGAACAACCAATAAGGCAATACAAAATATTTTTTTTAAAATATGAGTGAAAGTAGACATGAGAACATTCACATCAGAGGAAAGGTTGCTGAAACAGGACTCTGACATTCTAATTACTCTGAATGTTAGGGCATTTATATGAGATTTTGCATGTCTTTTAGACTGTCCTCCTTTTTTTCATAAAACTTGCTTAGCGCCATTTCTTCAATTGTGTTACTATTTAGTGCTTACATTCTAAATACAGCCTTGAATCCCTGAATGAAAATTCATATAGTTTCTGCTTGCTAGCCAACTAAACCTATGGAAGCAGGTTATACAACTTCCCTGATTTAAATGGTAGATAATTTGGTACTGTAATTCCCAGGCTGAGAGTTGACTTTTTGAGATAGAATTCATTCTATTTTGATACATACATACATATATACATACATACATAATACATACATACATACATACATACATACATACATTAATTTTGAAGAAAATAAGAAACACCCACAACTGAGACGTATACAGCTACTATGTCCATGTAGTTATCAGGAATTGAGCTTGACTTGAGACAGACTTTACCTTTTGTATGAAGTAAATGATTAGGTACACATAAGGACTAAACTTTTCTTTCGGATGTGCTAATTTACGTGATGGTGATGGTAGTGATGGAATATTCAGCCTACCTTCCACCTGAAATCTGAAATCATATAATATTCCTGCATTTTATTAGGCTGATAAAACCTTATTGGAGCTGGTTGGACATGTAGAAGTTTTCAAGCTTAGCAGCAGATGGCAGTCGACATCTGCTCCAAGTAGCAATACAATGTTTCAGAGCTTATTTTTTAATTCTTTTTATTTCAAAAACTAACCAATACATCAATGTTCCAATGCTTTAACTGGAGCTTGAGTATGTTGAATACAAAAAATATATTTCATTTATTGTGAAATATTAGAGTCCTTGGAGAATTGATAAAACCTGGTGATATATACAAAGGGACAATGCCCCCTTTTGCTATTGTTATTCATCCTAGCTCTTGAAATTTTGAATAGAGATGTGAGACAGGATGAGAGAATTATTACTGGGGTGAAAGTTAAAAAAAGTATATAACCTAACGGCATTTGCAGATGATTTGGTTTTAATTCTGAAAAACTCTCTAGAAGAAATATAGATGTTAATGGACAAGGAAAAAATGCAGATTTTTTTTAAAATATGGAAAATCAAAAAGAATTAACTGTTCAAAATCGTTTTCAGATAATAAAATACCTGTTTGGCTTTTTGCTCACTTGTCTTTGATTTTCAGATAATGCTTGGACAAATCTCTGCAATTTTCTTCACAAGGTTTTTTCAGAAGTGGTTTGCCATTGCCTCCTTCCTGGGGCTGAGAGTGAGTGACTGGCCCAAGATTATTCACCGGCTTTGTGCCTTACATTGGACTAGACTTTCTAATTTCTAGCCTGATGTCTCAAACTGGCTCTCAAAATATCTGCATGTTACAATGTAATTTTACATAGTTTAATTATAATAAGAATTGTATGTTATTTCAAAATAAATATGTAAAGGTTTGGAATTAAATTAAGAAGGATGCACTAAGACGGGAAAAGGTACAATTATCATTTTTCTGTGGTATAGTCAGTGGTGGGATTCAAATATGTGAACAACCGGTTCTCTGTGTGGATGCCGCTTCCAGAAGTCCATTCTGGGCCTGGGCAACAAAAAATTAGCTACCGAAGTGGTGGGCAACAAAAAATTAGCTACCGAAGTGGTGCGAACTGGCTGAATCCCACCACTGGGTATAGTGAATGTATTCTCTCAGGGCTTTTCAACCTTTTCACCCATTGTACCACTTTTAGGATATGGCAATATCCAAGTACCACCAGTCGCCTATCAAGGTGTCAAAAACTTGATGACCCCCCAATAAATGGAAAATGGTGATAAAGTACAGTTAGTCCTCAACTTACAACAGTTCACTTAGTGATTGTTCAAAGTTACAATGACACTGAAAAAAGTGCCCCCCAAGCCACAGCCAAGCAAGACACCTGCCTGCCCACCCGGCGGCACTCTTCCTCCTGTCCGAGGTTTTCATTGTTGTGAGCATTTCTGTTGAGGATTGGCAGCGGAGGTGGGGTGGGGGGGTGTTTGGTTTTTATTCCCCCCATCTGCTGGGTTGTTGCAGCAGGTTTTGGTCACTTCACATGACCCTGAGACACTGTAACCGTCATAAATATGAATCAGTTGCCATGCATCTGAATGTAAATCACAAGACCCTGGATATGCTGCAACATTCTAGCTGATCGACGCTTCTTCTGGGCTCAGCAGAAGTGCTAGGATCAGTGCTGCTTTCCAGCTGATTGGTGCTTCTTCAGGGTTCAGCAGAAGCATCAGGATCAGCACCGAGCTCCAGCTGGAGCCTGGCGCTGATCCTGGTGCTTCCACTGAGCCCTGACAGCCCCGAAGAAGTGCCAATCAGCTGGAAAGCGGCACTGATCCTGGCGCTTCCGCTGAGCCCTGACAGCCCTGCAGCTCCAGCCACCTCTCGCTCAGGGTTGTGCGATGCTGCCACCGGTTCAACCCATTCCCCTCCCCCGCTACCACTTTTCTAAGATGGTCTCGTACCACCTGCCAGGTGCCAATGTACCACAGGTGGTACCCGTACCACTGGTTTAAAAACCCTGCTCTAGAACAGTGATGGTAAACCTTTTAGAGACCGAGTGCCCAAAAACTGGCCCCGCCCCCGCTCCACCCCCTGCCCTGCCCCACCCTGCCTGCCCGCAGGGCCACTCACCACTTCCTGGGCCTGCTGCAGATCGCCCAGGCAGCCCAGCAGCGCCATGGCCACACCCTCTGCCCGTGCCCCACAGCATCAACTGTGTGCGATGGGGTGTGAGGGCAGAGTCTTGTCTACGCTGCCTAGCTGCCATGTCCTTGGCTGTGCTGCTCCACGTGGGCCACACTCTGGGGGCGACTCTCCTCCAGGGGGCTGTTGGTGAGGAGGGGGTCGCGTGGGGAGGCAAGGCTGGGGCAACAGCACATGTGCCCACAGAGAGGGCTCCGAGTGACACCTCTGGCACCCGTGCCATAGGTTCGCCACCACTGCTCTAGAATGATTCTTTTATTCTAAGCAATATCTGTTTTTACAAATGACACCCCTTTTAAACTATGCCAAGAGATGTGTCTAGATTTATTATGACATGGAAAAAAACCAAGGGTTAAATATAAAATTCTCCAGGATGCAAACAAAAGAGCAGAATTAAGGTTACCTGACTTTAAATTGTACTTCGAAGCCTGCTGTTTGGTTTGAATGAAAGAATGGGTGAGTCTTGAAAAGGAAAAACAGGTTAAAGAATGCATGATCAAATGGGCTAAGAATTTTGATTATAATACCTTTCCAGTGGGAAAGAAAATTGTTAAAAGGATTAAAATTCATATTGTGTTATAATTTAAGAGAGAAGTTTTGTAAAATAATGTACCATTGGTCTATGATACCCGAGAAATCACCTAAGATGTATAACTTCCAATCAATGTTAGGAATATGGAAAACATGAAGGATCATTTTACTAGTTCTTGATATTACTGAACTTGAAATTCTCAGTCATCCTACTCAGCAAGAATTATGGGGTTAAATGTTGGAAGTTATAGTTCAGCAGTCTTCAGATTGTCATATTTTTCTCTCATGTTGAGATAGGACCCCTGCATACATGATTGGGGATCTTGCAATGTAAAGAAATGGGGAGTCTGAGGAAATGCATACATACTGAGTCTTAATGCATGTTATTTTAGTGGGCATTTCCCAATTCACTTTCCCTGTGCTTTTTTTATTTCTTGTTTTAATTCTCACAGCTTTCTTGTTTGTTTACATTTTTTTCTTTTTTAATCCTTTGTCTCTTATGATATTGTTATGACATCTTTAATGGAGCATATTGCTCAGGGATACAAGATTATTGTATTGGAATTTAAAGAAAATTTGTGACAATGGGGACAAAAAAAAAATGGCCAGGGCATGAGTGTATATTTCTAATATCATTATAGTATTTCCAAAAATAAATTATTTTCCAATCCCTTTGGAATAGGTAGAGATAGATAGGTAGGTAGGTAGGTAGGTAGATAGGTAGGTAGGTAGGTAGGTAGATAGATAGATAGATAGATAGATAGATAGATAGATAGATAGATAGATAGATAGATAGATAGATAGATAGATAGATAGACAGACATATAATTACAAGGATAGATAATTGCAAGCCCTGGAATTCCTTTTTAACCTTGAATTTGGGGCTGTGATTTATTAGTTCATAGATAGGATCTTGAATTATATTAGGATTTTATATGAATCAGCACAGTCTGTGGCTTTTGATTAACTATGTAACAAATGTTTAGGAAGATGATGAAGAATGACAGTTACCCATTTGGGTTAGTGCTCAAACTAATTGAAGTTGGCCATGGGCCAGTCTTTAAGTTCACTTTAGCACATTTAAAGCATATGCTGCTGCCTTCTTCCCAATATCTAGATTGGGACTCTGCAGATAATAGATGGTTCCATATTAGAGCCATTTACCACTGCTGAGCCATTTATTTTTCCCCAGTGATCTCAAAGCAGAAATTAATGGAAGTATTTTTGCTATAAATATTAAATATCATCCAGCCCTCTCCTTTTTTACAGTCAAGATTCTCCTATAATCTTGGAAATAGGCAAATCTCACTTAGCAAACAGCATTCCCCTTGTAAATTTCATCTGTATTGTTACTTATAAATTTGCATCAGTGATGAAGACCTTAATTGCTCTTTTGGGCAGCCTTTTTTAATTGTCACAGCCACTTCCTGTTTTGGAGGTGGGGCAAGAGGCTTACCGTAATTATCAGTTTCATTTTTTTCTTATTGTTTAAGAATTAAAAATTGGGAAGATGGCCTAATTAGTCTTAAAATTGCTATCTCACTTTCTTCCTATCTTATCACTTATAAGCTATAACAAAAGAATCAGAAAACAAACTTTTAACAATTTTGTTTGATGGCAGACATAACTTATAGAATGGATTTGGTTGACTAAATCTTGTTATAATAAAGGGGTAACAGCGCTATATAGTTTCTGGAAGTGTTATGGAGTTGTTATAATCTTTACCCTAGAGATATTATTCTTGCTTTATTCTTTTGATCTTGTTATCGAGTTGTTTTGATGGTTTTGCTAGCTAAATAGGGAATACCAATTGTATAAGCAGCCCTTTTAGCTAGACAATAAAACTGGGGTATTGGAACTGATTCTAAACCTCAAGATAGCAGGATGGGAAAACTGCTATCTTGAGAAAAATGTGCCAGATTCCACAAATTATTTCAATCAGCAGGATTAAGTCTTCCTTCCATGAGTCCTGATGTACAGGTCATGTTGATCTTCATAAAATGATTTTAGATAATAATTTAGTGGGAAAAAATTAACTAGTCAAGATTCTTCCCCACCTTTCACTTTTGAGACCTAATGTTGCTGCTTCTCATCATCAATTCTAAGGCATTGGACTATATGAAAATAACATATAGTCATAAATATTTCATTAGATCAATATAACTTTGATGAACATCCTGCTTCATTATAATTTGTGTGTCATGTAATCACATTTGACTGAGGAGTCAAAGTACCATGACATGAGATTTACCACTTGTTTCTGTTCTTGATATGTCATGATGGGAAGCTTTTATCATCAGGGCTTTTCTGTTTATTCTTCTAGTCCAATTTTGTTTTTTAAAAAAAACCTGTTTTAAATAGATTGTTATATTTGTCTTGGAGTTGAAGCCCAGAGATTGCATCTCTTATTTCCTAAACTTTCTTCTCATAGTCTTGCAGGAACTACATATTTTTCTTCCAATATAGGCAGGTGAAGCTAATGCTTTCTGCTTTATCATAAACTAATCTTAGGTTATATTTTAATGTTTTCTGATTTTTATCAATCATCTGGTTCATATATACTACTTTTTCTATTGCTCCAGTTAGAGCTCCTACCATCATAGTTTGTAAATCTTGAAGTGAGGTTCGGTGTGAGGCAGGAGAAGTAGTTTCTAGAAGACTCTATGGCAGGAGTCTTCAAACTTGGCCCTTCTATGACTTGTGGACTTCAATTTCCAGAATTCCTCAGTCAGCCATGCTGGCTGAGGAATTCTGGGAGTTGAAGTCCACAAGTCATAAAAGGGCCAAGTTTGAAGACCCCTGCTCTATGGTCTGGCTTGGCCAACAAAGCAGGCCAGAGGTTCTCCATATCTATTCTAAGGGAACTATGGGAAGTATAGTTTCAAATAGGATGGCAGAACCAAAGGTGACCTATACATGCTAATTCCAATAGCCAAAGATATGTCAGATAATCATTTCCACATAAAATGTTCAGGGAGTGTCAATTAAGGCGTGGTATCCAAATTGGGTGGGGGAGGTAGAGTCAGCAAACAATGAAATTGGTGTCATGATGCAATTCTGTCCCTTTTTGTACATGTCCATATAATTAAGGAACAAAACACTGCTTGTTTTGTTTTTCTTGGATTCTGTGGAATGCCTCTGAACTGTGATGTATGAACAATGGAGATAAACCCATTCTGAATATGTGGTCCCAGCATGGATATGTAAAGGTTCTATAGGTAGAATTGCCAAGGGGGAGAGGAACATCCTTATGTAATTCCAGCAACACAGGTACATGGACATTACCAAAGGTCACAGCCAAATTTTCTCATTGTTGTCTCCCTACCATATCCAGCAGTGCAAAATATGCAGAGAGTCCCCCATTTCTTGTAATAATAACCAATAAAATAAGCAATGTCATTCACATATGTATGTATGTATGTATGTATGTATGTATGTATGTATGTATGTATGTATATATATATCTTGAGTTTGGTGCACCCTGTCGGCCCAAATATGGGAGAAAGGAAGGGTATGTCTGGTTGAAAAGAACTAAAAAGAACTAAAAAGTTCGAAATGGCTATTCCAGTTCTCCCTTAATTCTTTGTTAGCAATCCAAATTTTGAAAAACACACACACATATATATATATATGCATGTTTTCCGACACCTCCTCAATAAACCCCCTGGATGGAAGAATGAAGACGACCGTGCCAAAAAGAGGTTGAGGGTGACTGACTATAACATTCTCAAATCCAATGCTGCTTGCACCATTGAGGAAGAGCAGCCTAGACAGGACTTTGGAGGAATGGAATGCAGAGAATCTGCCTCAAGTGAGGACTATAACTGCCACCAACAGACAGAGCAACAGAGTTTGGTCAGCACTAGAAACACCAAGACAGATAACAGAGAGAAAGGCACTGAGACAGTTAGCAAAAGAGTCAAAATAAATAATAGAGTCAAACAGGATGCAAACACCATAAAAACAATTGAAATGCAGACCAACCAGACAAGACTGAGGACTTGCTCCAAGAACCGAGCACTAATGCTAACGAACATTATTTAAATCATTCCTTTAACTGGCTTTTTAACCCTGAAGATGTTGGGAGCTCCCAACGAAAGCTCGGTTTTCAATTAAAGTATTTTTACTTAAACCCTCCTGGTGATCGTAAATTAATTAGTTATTTCATAATGAATACACCCGGGAGTCATATTTTTACAGATATCATTAACCATATCTATATCTATATCTATATCTATATCTATATCTATATCTATATCTATCTATCTATCTATCTATCTATCTATCTATCTATCTATCTATCTATCTATCTATCTATCTATCTATCTATCTGTTTTCTGAGGTTTTCGCGGGTGTTTGTATGTAAGTCTTTAGTTATTCGGGTTTTCTCCCGCGTAGAATTAGAAGTGTCTTGGCGACGTTTCGACGAAGTCACATTCGTCATCTTCAGGCTGGTGTCTTCAGCTTCGTGCTTCTGGGAGTAGTGTGTGTGATTGCAGCTGTTTCTTCCTTTTAACTGCCAGTGGGGTTTGAGCTGATTGTGTGGGAGCTTGGCTGTGTTCTGATTGGGTGGAGGTGTGTTCTGATTGGTTAAGGAGCTTGACTGTGCTCTGATTGGATGGGGGGTTGGCTGTGTTCTGATTGGCTGGGGAAGTGTTCTGTTTGGGTGGGGGCTTTGTTGTGCTCAGGTTAGTTTGAGTTGCAGGGGGATTTGAAATGGTGAGCTTTGTTGCTGTTGTTTGGCTTCGTGTTCGTGGTCATGCCACATCTTTATGGTGGGTGTCAGTTTGCTTCATGTATGGATTGGAGGGGTTTAAAGTGGCTAATGATGCAGCTGTGGACTGGCTTCTAGTTTATGGTCGTGCCTCATCATCTGTGTGGGTTTGGGTTTGCTTTTTGCGTGGATATGTGGTGGTGACATCCTTTTTGCGTGGATATGAGGTGGTGACATTATTGGCAAACGAGTCCCTAACACAAAGAATGACACCAGACCCACACTCACGAAAACCACACAGGATGTCACCACCGCATATCCACGCAAAAAGCAAACCCAAACCCACACAGAAAAGTATATATATATACTTTTGGACATGTGCTGGAGCTCATCCTCAGGGAACTTCTCTTTACTGGAATGTAGAGAGAGAAGTTCCCTGAGAATGGGCTCCAGCACATGTCCAAAAGTTCGGAAGAGTAAATTTCTGGTCCTGGTGGCCGACCCAGATCGGATCCTGCAACATTATCCTGGGTCATGTATATTTTGCCTTCATTCGTTTTTTAGTTATCTCATGCCACATACTCAGTGGTGGGATTCAAATATGTGAACAACCGGTTCTCTGTGTGGATGCCGCTTCTGGAAGTCCATTCTGGGCCTGGGCAACAAAAAATTAGCTACCGGTTCTGCCGAAGTGGTGCGAACTGGCTGTATCCCACCACTGTGTATATTGCTAGATAGTATAGGGAGAGAGGAAGACAAGATGTTGAAAATTTATTTTGGTTGTAGTCACACATATCCTATAATCCTGTTCTAAACTCATGGGCTTTCTAGAGAAAGCCAACTCGAAAGGTGCAGTCCTCCCGAGAAACTTTCCTTTAGGCTATTTACACTTGCCTAGCTGATAATCGTAAGATTTATAAGGAAATAATTTTATTTCTAAATTAAGCAGCAGGCATACTGTGCAATGTAATTTAAAATTGATTTCATTTCTCAGTCTAACTGAAAAGTATTAAGGGTGTCAGATTGATGCATGGCATCTAATCAAAGGAAGAGTATCCTAGTGCAGTTTTGTATCATTAACATTTGAATGTTTNAATCTGCCTCAAGTGAGGACTATAACTGCCACCAACAGACAGAGCAACAGAGTTTGGTCAGCGCTAGAAACACCAAGACAGATAACAGAGAGAAAGGCACTGAGACAGTTAGCAAAAGAGTCAAAATAAATAATAGAGTCAAACAGGATGCAAACACCATAAAAACGATTGAAATGCAGACCAACCAGACAAGACTGAGGACTTGCTCCAAGAACCGAGCACAAATGCTAACGAACATTATTTAAATCATTCCTTTAACTGGCTTTTTAACCCTGAAGATGTTGGGAGCTCCCAACGAAAGCTCGGTTTTCAATTAAAGTATTTTTACTTAAACCCTCCTGGTGATCGTAAATTAATTAGTTATTTCATAATGAATACACCCGGGAGTCATATTTTTACAGATATCATTAACCATATCTATCTCTATCTCTATCTCTATCTCTATCTCTATCTCTATCTATCTATCTATCTATCTATCTATCTATCTATCTATCTATCTATCTATCTATCTATCTATCTATCTATCTATCTATCTATCTATCTATCTATCTATATGTTTTCTGAGGTTTTCGCGGGTGTTTGTATGTAAGTCTTTAGTTATTCGGGTTTTCTCCCGCGTAGAATTAGAAGTGTCTTGGCGACATTTCGACTAAGTCACATTCGTCATCTTCAGGCTGGTGTCTTCAGCTTCGTGCTTCTGGGAGTAGTGTGTGTGATTGCAGCTGTTTCTTCCTTTTAACTGCCAGTGGGGTTTGAGCTGATTGTGTGGGAGCTTGGCTGTGTTCTGATTGGGTGGAGGTATGTTCTGATTGGTTAAGGAGCTTGACTGTGCTCTGATTGGATGGGGGGTTGGCTGTGTTCTGATTGGCTGGGGAAGTGTTCTGTTTGGGTGGGGGCTTTGTTGTGCTCAGGTTAGTTTGAGTTGCAGGGGGATTTGAAATGGTGAGCTTTGTTGCTGTTGTTTGGCTTCGTGTTCGTGGTCATGCCACATCTTTATGGTGGGTGTCAGTTTGCTTCATGTATGGATTGGAGGGGTTTAAAGTGGCTAATGATGCAGCTGTGGACTGGCTTCTAGTTTATGGTCGTGCCTCATCATCTGTGTGGGTTTGGGTTTGCTTTTTGCGTGGATATGTGGTGGTGACATCCTTTTTGCGTGGATATGTGGTGGTGACATTATTGGCAAACGAGTCCCTAACACAAAGAATGACACCAGACCCACACTCACAAAAACCACACAGGATGTCACCACCACATATCCACGCAAAAAGCAAACCCAAACCCACACAGAAAAGTATATATATATACTTTTGGACATGTGCTGGAGCTCATCCTCAGGGAACTTCTCTTTACTGGAATGTAGAGAGAGAAGTTCCCTGAGAATGGGCTCCAGCACATTCCAAAAGTTCGGAAGAGTAAATTTCTGGTCCTGGTGGCCGACCCAGATCGGATCCTGCAACATTATCCTGGGTCATGTATATTTTGCCTTCATTCGTTTTTTAGTTATCTCATGCCACATACTCAGTGGTGGGATTCAAATATGTGAACAACTGGTTCTGTGTGTGGATGCCGCTTCTGGAAGTCCATTCTGGGCCTGGGCAACAAAAAATTAGCTACCGGTTCTGCCGAAGTGGTGCGAACTGGCTGTATCCCACCACTGTGTATATCGCTAGATAGTATAGGGAGAGAGGAAGACAAGATGTTGAAAATGTATTTTGGTTGTAGTCACACATATCCTATAATCCTGTTCTAAACTCATGGGCTTTCTAGAGAAAGCCAACTCGAAAGGTGCAGTCCTCCCGAGAAACTTTCCTTTAGGCTATTTACACTTGGCTAGCTGATAATCGTAAGATTTATAAGGAAATAATTTTATTTCTAAATTAAGCAGCAGGCATACTGTGCAATGTAATTTAAAATTGATTTCATTTCTCAGTCTAACTGAAAAGTATTAAGGGTGTCAGATTGATGCATGGCATCTAATCAAAGGAAGAGTATCCTAGTGCAGTTTTGTATCATTAACATTTGAATGTTT
>NW_015391379.1:12604-16852 GCF_001527695.2 Protobothrops mucrosquamatus
CTAGCTGATAATCGTAAGATTTATAAGGAAATAATTTTATTTCTAAATTAAGCAGCAGGCATACTGTGCAATGTAATTTAAAATTGATTTCATTTCTCAGTCTAACTGAAAAGTATTAAGGGTGTCAGATTGATGCATGGCATCTAATCAAAGGAAGAGTATCCTAGTGCAGTTTTGTATCATTAACATTTGAATGTTTTCACATGATAATAAATCCTTGGTGCTTGCAAAGTTCTTTGATATTCCAATGGTAACAATATTACTCTAGCAGCTTCATTGTGATCGGTTTAATGTGTTTTCCTTCTCGGGGCTTGTTTGAAAAGCAAATGACTGCCATTATGAATGCTGCCAGGACAAAAGAAGAAGGTGTTATAGTATCTGGATATTTATGCATTGCTCAGCGTACGGGAAAATAATGTAAAAACTGGAAATTTTAGTGAAAAATATTTAAGTCAGTTATGAATTAACTGTTTTGTGACAAGAAATATTTTCTTGGAAGATCCTTAGAAATAATTAGGGTTTTGCATCATGTTCAACTAAATTCCCATTAAAGTTTTTAAGCAGGCTGATTTAGACTAAATGTGTGATGCAGAATCGCTATAAAGCACCAAAATGAAGCTTTGAAAGATTTGGAAATGATTTGGCAATTCCGACTGCTTCAGATTGATCGAATCATGTGCTTGATCTTTAAAAGCAGCTACGTAGATTGAGAAGTGAAATCAAGTGATTTACAAGTCCTAATCACACAGATTTTTTCTATCCTGCTCTATGGAGTAGAGAGTTGGTCTCTAACAGAAGGCCACCTGAAGAGACTAGAAGCATTTGAAATGTGGATTTACAGGTGGCTGTTACATATAAGCTGGGCTGACAAGATCAGAAATGAGGAGGTGATAAGCCACCTGGGAAAGCCAAGGGAAATCATCAAAACAATTAAAAAATGAAAATTAGAATATTTCGGACATGTGATGCGACATCCAGAAAAATACGGCATACTCCATTTAATCCTCCAGGGAAAGATTGAAGGCAAATGAGGTCCAGGCAGAAGAAGAACATCGTGGCTTCAAAATCTAAGGGACTGGTTTGGACAAAACTCAGCAGCACTTTTTCATGCGGCTGCTGATAAAAACAGGATCGCCAACATGATCGCCAACGTCCGATAATGGATATGGCACAACAACAAGAAGAAGAATCACAGAGAATGGCTCAGTGTGTCTTTTGGTAAAGCAGAGATGGTGGATGGCTTTTAAAGTGGTACTATGTTAAACCCTTTACTATTTTTTCCATGTTAATGAGACACTTGGATGTCAGGAATTGTACCAGCAAAACTTCAATTCTCTTCTACTCTAATGGATGGGATGTAGGCAGATTTCAGGAATATGAATGTACCAAAAAGAACACCAAATGTCCATTGCAATGCATTGCATCATTCTGAATGGCCAGAGAAAATCATTGGAAGATGAAATTTTAGTTGTGTATTGGATTTTGCTTACAAATAATTTGTTTTCTGGCACAGTAACACAATTTTTGGCAAGCCTTTGGGATGAAGGTGGATAGCTCAAAATACCTTTCCTAGTAATCCATCAACAGTGTCCAATGGGACAGGATTATTGAATTTAGTTTTGCTACTCTGGTTCTCTCATATGACAATTAGAAAAAAGCAGTGGGTAGCTTGGTGAGAGGGAATCGGAGAGGGAGAGGATGAGAGTTAAATGCCCAGATACATCCTCAATTCCCAAAGTAACTTCCCACATAGCTCTCATGGATAAAAAGATTGTCCATCTATGATCTAATGGAAAATACTCTGCTATTATGGAATACTTTTGTTTGGACTGAAGTGCAGCATCTTATAAACTTACAGTGTACTTATTGTCTGTCAGAATACCTGGATAACTAAAATAGCATTGCTCGTGCAAAAAAGAGAGGGACTTGTATTGTCAGGAGAATCTAATCAATGAAAGAAAAGAGAAATGGAAAAATGAAGAAAAAAAGAGAAAGGAACAAAATCCTTTCCCAAGCTGAGGAGTGAACGTGCTCAATGACCAGACAATACAGACCAACAGTCAGCACTGGAAAAGATGGTTGTTGTTTGTTAGACTTATGCACCACATTTTCTCTAGAAGCTTTCAGGACCCATAAGTAAAATATTTTCCTCCATTCCCCTTCACCACCAATCTTATAAGGCAAGTTGGCTGAGAATTCCAGTCATTTAGTGCAGAGGTCCCCAACCTTTTGGACACCAGGGACCGGTTTCATGGATAGAGGTTTTTCTGCAGACCGGAGGATGCGTGGTTTTGTGTGCTGCCTGCATCCCATGGATGGGACTTTGCTTATTTGTGCGGACCGGTTGCTGGCATGCCGTGGGCCAGTACTGGTCCATGAACCAGGGGTTGGGGACCCCTGATTTAGTGAACTTCCATGACTGAAGATGGCCTTGAACGTGGATCTTATTGTCTTATCCAACATATTCACTGTTATATCATACTAGCTGCACAGAACAGAAGATTTATGCCTAGCTGGCACCTGACTGTAATGTTATGTTACAGAATCTGATTTTTATATATATATAAAAAATGAAAAATGAAAAAGGAGTTACAATATTTTATTGCAGACTATCTTTTTTCTACATTACAACATGTGATATGACTTTCTCTTTAATTAAAATTGTCTCACCATAACTCCATCACTTTTACCATCTACTCTTTCATTGTGGTAATTAATGTGTCTTTCCATCTTTGTGCCTATAAGATTCTCGCTGCTGTCAACATATATAATAAGGAAGTTCCAAATTTTCTTTCAACTTCCTTGTCCATCAAACCTAAAACAAAAACTTCTGATTTTAATTTTATATTTATTTCAAGGGTAGAATTGGAGTAGAAATCTGGTTGGTCCCAGTATTTGCTTTATCACAAGTTGTTTCTTTCTTTACAACTGAATTTGTGGCAGAAGGTTGTACCCAGTGCTTTTTTTCTAAAAAAAAAAAAAGGTGCCGGAACTCACACACGTCATACAACCCGCCTTGCCTACCATACAAGGTTCCATCCAAAAAAGGTGCCGGAACTCTGCTCTGGGCGTTCTATGAGAAAAAAAGCCCTGGTTGTACCTGTCTCCTAATTAAAAATTAGAAGACCATTGGAAAACACAGAAAAGCTTTTGGGGGCCACCTATGTTGCTCTACTCTTACTCATAATATAAGCTTTCAGACCTATATGGGAAATGAACTGAGCACCCCTTTCTGATGATCAGTCCACAGTGTTGTTCAGCACTTTCTATTATGCACAAAAATTTTGCACAAAATCTTGCAATTGTAGAAATAAAAGGCTGGGACTGTTGGGAGAGAGAGTGAACAGTGATGCTACTGACAGCTCAGACTACAGCGTGAGATACGAGGCTTCTTGGCAGAGAAAGAAGAGCCTGCAAGGAAATTGGAATCGGATGATAGGGGAGAGATCACTCTGAAAAGATGAGAAGAAACAAATCTTAGAGTTTGGAAAAGATATTAAAGATATGTGGGGTAATAAGCATGAATGATCTGCTCTTACTAGAAGAATCTTAGGTCATAATGGATCTGTGGAGTCATAGCCACTGTATGAATCATTACATGGATATGATAGTAAAGAGGTTGGTTTGCATTGACAAAAAAAGGTATTTAGAGGTATATTCAAAACTTGATTTAGCTGTATTTTAATCTCATTCCTTTCATATATTTTTTTCATTTTGTTTGCTATTTCTTATTCCTAGTTTGCACATGTTGTTTACCAGAAAGGGAATGCTAATTATGCATTTGTAGGTATAAAGTAACATGTAATTAGTTCTAGCTAAAGAGCCCAATTGGCCTTGTTTCTCTTGTTTCACTGCTGGTGGCAGAATAGCATTTACTATAATAGTCCAAGGAGGCAAAATATCTTAATTCCATGAACCAGATGGAACCATGCCTCTGGTCAATGGGTCAAATGTGATCAGCTCTTCCGCATTTATTTTCTCAACCATCACGCATTGGATAGATTAATAGGGAGAATATACCAAGCGTACAAGTCTCATCGTCATACAGCATCTCCAGCACATCATCACTTCATGCTAAGTCCATCCATGGTTTATGGGATCTGTGCATTCCAAAATCTTTATAGATAAAGAGCATGTCTAGCTTTGGCTTTTAAAGCAGATACGAAATAATTTATAATTTTTGGAATTAAGCTTGGATTGCTTACATCATGATAAAGAATGAAAATGTTAATACTTGTTCCTCTAAGA
>NW_015391379.1:17499-50223 GCF_001527695.2 Protobothrops mucrosquamatus
AGTAACTTGTTGTGAAATGTGACCAAAGAATATACACACCTTATTGATCATTAAATGAATATATAGCATTTTTATGAAGTGGAAATGAAGTTAATTTAAACCAAAAGGATATGGTCCCTTTTTTTAAAAAACAAAAATCTCTTTGTAGATAATACCTTAACTTTGCATCTTAGATATTAAAGGGAAATTCACAGCTTCTATCTAAGCTTTTTCCCCCTGCTCAAATCCAAGTCTTTATGATTCAAATGGGCAAGACTAATCACCAGCTGTGTGTTCTACTTTAAAATGATTTATTCAGTTACACTAATGTGTCTTATTTTAAAAACACCAATTGGAACTTTCATAGCAGCCTTTTCTTTCTGTTCATTTCTAGTCTGTAACATTGCTATGCTTGGGCAGATTTCCATCTTTATCTCATGTGCACCATCACCATGATTTAGAATGTACATTTCATTTTTAATTTCCTGGGTTATTATGGTCATTTTTATACTCTGACCTTTTAGAATAAACATTCCTTATGTGTTTTCCTATCATCGTTCCCAGTCTGTTTGGTGGAGGAAAACTTGCTTTCCTTTCCTTCACGTCCGAAAGAGGATATATTTTTGGGACTCATATATATCAAATGTAGGACTTCACTTTTGGTGAAATAGCGGCTGATGTGAAAATCTTCTTTTTTCAGTGTGTGATCGCCATCCAGTAGTCTGCAACAGCCTTCAAAGCCTTCTATGCAAACCCAAGAGAATACATACATAACAGTAAAACATAACAAAACCTCAAGCTTCTCCACCATTTTATAACATGAAAATAAATGCAGAAAAAAAATTCTTAAAAATCCCAAAGCTATCCGAGAACAAGGTACAAAAATGAAATCTATGTGTGCAGAAAAAAGAAACTAGAGTCAGGTTTTAGCGTAACGTTACTTTAGAGGGGCAAAGGGCTTGCTGTCCTGAAATTGATTGAACATGGAATGAACACTTACTATTCTACACAGAACATGATGTTAGTGTTCCTGTTAGCATTGTAGCAGAGCTTGCCAAGAGCCTACATCTGTTTCTTCCTAAATAATTTCCACTTTATTCTAGAAAGTGTGCTTACAGTCCTTGCCCTTAGTTTATGAAGGTTCTGCAGGCTGTTTAGAGTTTAAAGCAGCTCTTTTTTTTATGAGCTATTGACATCCCTGTGCGTGGCCCTTTTATTAATCATTTCTTGAACTCTTTCCCTTCTAGTCACCAGCATTAATGAAATCAGACCTTTAATTGCACAATTTTTCCAGGCGGCCATAACTATCCACCTTCCCAATTTGCTTGTCATTTATTTTATTCTTATACTTGAACCGGAGCAAAACCATGTTTTGTTTTGTTTTGTTTTGAAATCACATTTGTGCAAAGATAAAATGAGAGTTTAAAATAAATGAAAGGAAACAAACAACACAGTGTTTATGGAGGCAATGCACGATAATGGGTCTGCAGCAAGGAAATAAATAGCAAGTGATGGAGCAAGACAAAGCTGTGGAGATCACACCATCTCCTTGCACTACCTATTGCAAAACCACTATGGTCAACCAACATGAATAAGCTAACATTTCAGCTGGATGCCTGTACACAGAAGAGAAAGGGCAACCCTAAAAGTAAAGTTGGGTAATACAGAAAACACAATGGCTTAGTTGTAATATCATCTGGATTTTTTTTGCAATAACTAAATGAATGAATAATAAAATAACTTCCTTTAGAATAATACATACAAAGACTATATGAAAATCTATAATTCATTAAAACAAGGTAGTTCAAATTTAAAACAAGTAAGAACTGAAAGCACCACATAACATTTTCTGAAGATACACACGGAGAGAGATATTGGGTCCCCTGACATTCTGGCTTTAGTGCTTGGGGTAATATCGATGTTTTCACATTATTCTTCTTGATCAAAAGGTCAAGACTAACTAGAGTTGAGATTGACTCCTATGATTTCATGAAAACCTGCTATAATGTGCAAGCCACTGTCTTTCTGGGACATTTCCCCCTAATCTACCAATATAGCCTGCAGCACAGGAATTTTTTGGTCCTTTCCCATCCAAATAATAACCAGGGATAATTATGCCTAGCTTGTGGGAATCTTCCAAGGTCAACAGATACAAGTACGTAACTGGGCAAGTGAGTGATAAAAAAACTGGAAATACCGTATGGAAGCAGATTGTATGTAATGGAAAAAAAAGTAAGCATCTAAAACAGGAATCATTTTGAATTGATCTCTCCATGAAGTGATTGATAAAATCTGAGATGAATTGTGAACTTTTAAGGTAATTGGTACTGAAATGGAAAAGCTCATTACTGTAATTGCTTTTTCTGTGCTACAGCTCAATTCTCATTGAAACAAGCAAATAAATGTAACAAATACCTTGTTGATTCCTACTGGCTGCCTATAGCGTGTCCCTGAAATCTGCATTTCAGGTATTACTTATGCCTAATTATTTACAATTGAAAACATAGCCTAAGTTAACATTCTAAAAATCTATTTTGCACTGTGGCTATGTTCTACTTGGAGCCAGTTAACCTATTGATTTTGCTTAAAAATATCAAGAAGCTGGGTTCATTGCATAGCATTAATAATAAAATTGCACTATTTTGACATGGTTGTGGTGCTTGTGTGCGCTGAGGAAGATGGAAAATATGCCTTCACCATAAAAAATACAGCGAGTTGTAATTTATAGAAACCCATACCCGGTCAGTCAGCACCTGGGTCAACAACAACCGCAGTAGATTTTTGAAGTTCCTTGATATTTGGTGAAAAATGGACATCCCTTTAGCTGATAACATCAAGCAGACAGAAGAAAGAAGAAAATTAGAAGTGAATAAATCATGACAGTGAAGAAGATCTTAAAATCCAAACTCTGTGGGGGAAACACCATCTAAGCAATCAACACTTAGCCAATTCCAGATATCAGATACACAGCTAGAAGAGCAGACTGGACTCATACAGCACTAAAGACCCTGCATAGGGAGACCCAGAAAAATAATGACAATAAATCATGCCCTTCATCCTTGCAGCGATGTTGACAGTCTCTACTTACCAAGGAGCATAGGTGAGCATGGATTGTTGCAAATACATCAGACACTTGAAGAAGAAAAAAGGACATCGGAAGAATTCTGAAGAATACTGAAGAAGATGCACTGAAGCTAATGAATCATGAAGGTTTACTGAATACTGGAGAAACCAAACTACCTTACAAGACAGATCAAAATCTTGTAAGAGTAGAAAAAAAGATATGGCAAGGTAAAGTATTACATGACCAGTACATTAAAATAATAACAGACAAAGCAGATGGCAGTGGACCATCTAATTAGTGTCTACAAGAAGATCACATAAACTGATTACAAACAATGGCATGGCAAAGTAGCAACAATAGAGCATTGTAATATCTGCAAGAAATACCATTTGCCTGCAAGCAAGAACTGGTGATACCTCAAACTAAACAAAATAATAGAAAACGAAGAAGCTAAAGTTCTCTGGGACTTCAAGACTCAAACAAACACGTCCCTGCCATATCACAATAAGAAGATTAAAATAAAAGTCAGGATAGTGGATGTGGCAGTAGCTGGACACCGCAAAATAGAAGAGAAAGAATCCAAGAAAGTAACAAAATACAAAGATCCGCAAATAGAAATAGAATTAAATATACTACCAATAGTAATAGGTGCCTTGGGAGCAATCCAAAAACATCTGGAGCAGCACTTAAACACCATCAGCATTGACAAAGTCATCCTCAGTCAATTGCAAAAGGCAGCTTTACCTGGAACTTACATTCTACCACAATACATTTAACACCGTCAAATAACAATATCTACCAGGTGCTTGGGAAGGACTTGATTAATGGACAAAAATGGCAAATCCAGTTTAAACATCTGTCTGACTGTGTGACTGACCATAATAATTTTATGTAATCAGTAAGTCAGTGTGCACAATTAATGTAGGTAATGTATATACAGTATATCAGAACACTGAGTAGCTGATCTCAGCTTTGGACCCTAGAACACTTTTAAATTATTTATTATTAGATTTCATCTACTGGTGACCATTGAAGTCTAGCAGCAGTTTCGTGGTCATTGTCAACCATGCACAATGGGTTTCATTTGGATTACTTCAAGAAGCCACCCTGAAGCTTCCCACGCACCTACTCTTGAAAGCTGTTTGGCAATTATGAAAAGTGACAGTTGTGTTTTGTGAGCCCTGGTGCCATGAGCCTTGCACAAATTCAAACTGCTGTTTGCAGGCCCATCCCCACATTGTGTTTCAGAGGGGTGCAGCAGCTGTCCACCCCGAAAATGGTAAGATCACACTCCACAAATAATTTCTGATATGTGAGTGTCACCAAGTGAAAACCCAAAGGATGTATTAGATCTAATAGCAACTATTTCTCTTTGGCTTTGTTTATTTGATAGGCAGTTGTGTGGTTGGAAACGTCCATGGTGAACACAAATACAGGTAGTCCTCTATTTACAACCACAATTGAGCCCAAAATTTCTGTTGTTAAGTGAGACATGTGTTAAGTGAATTTTGCCCCATTTTACGATCTTTCTTGCCACAGTTGTTAAGTGAATTACTGCAGTTGATAAATTAGAAACCCAGTTGTTAAGTGAATCTGGCTTCCCCAATGACTTTGTTTGTCAGAAGGTCGCAAAAGGGGATCACATGCATTTGAGATCATAAATATGAACCAATTGTCAAGCATCTGAATTTTGATCACATGATCATGGGGATGCTGCAAAGATCATAACTGTGAAAAATGGTCATAAGTCACTTTTTTCAGTGCTGCTATAACTTTGAACGGTCACTAAATGAACTGTTGTAAGTTGAGGACTATCTGTATACAGGATAAGATTCCTGAGAGGGTTTGAGACAGAGGAGGGAATTCTTCAATTGACAAGAAACATCATTAATAGCACCAGGGAGGGAATGCATTTACTATAAATAGGTTGCATGTTACGTGTTACTTTTAGTTAGTCTAAAACTGCCAGTGAGGTGTAAGAATTTTCATAAGCTCTGCATGATTGATCTGCACAGCACAGGTGGGGTCTGCATATTATTAAAACTTTCTATATTAATCATAGACTTGTCTTTTTCTCTAGGAATTAAATATAAGCTAATTTGTACTGCTGTTTTTAGGGCATAAGATTTAACAAAGTTTGGTTTTTTTTAAAAAAAAACATAGTCTTTCTTCCTTTTTATTAATAAAAAGAAATGTTTTCATAATGATTAAACTTACTGTGATATTTATGCAGTCTACAGATATGCATGGATGCATTTGGTCCAAAAAAAACCCCACTTGAAACATAATAGAGATTACTCTTATAACAAAAAGTACGATTAAATAAATCATATAAACATTATGAAAAGAATAATATTCTAAGGCAGACATGTCAAACTCGTGACATATCGTGACTTTTTCCCCATTGCCAGCAATGGGGTTGGCATGGTTTCGGCATGACGCATCTGGCCTGCGGGCCAGCAGTTTGATATGCCTGTTGTAAGGGATCTCAAGCATTATTTTCCCAGTTTATCCAAAAGTTACTGTATGTCTTCTTCATTAGATTCTCTTCCTGAAAACTGCCCCACTTACCAGCAGATGGCAGTCCTGACCCATTATTATTTCAGACGTTTTGGCCTTGAGAAAAAGTATTTGTTGCATTGCAGGAAACTGTTAAGACTTTTACGTTGTCCCAAGTCAAGCATGCTATAGAGGAGTCAGAGATGTGGAAATATAGTAATTAAATACATACCTATCATGCTGTTTTATCTTGTGGGGTAAGCAACATGTTAAGCATGAAAAAAAATCAGTAAAAATAGTCAATAAAAAAAGTTAAAAGCTGAGATGACGAAAAGAGAGCTAAAACTAGTTTGCACAACATCCTTCATTGTGCTTCTCTATAAATTCTAATCTTACCAATCATCCTTGCTATCACCAGGTCCACCCATCACTTAATACATTGCTTTTTGCTCCTTAAAATTATCTCATAAATTCCATGTAGGTGTGATTGTCTTGGTTTGCCTCTTCCCCTCAACCCAGGCATTTTTCCTTTGCATATTGGTTTTCCAACTAATCCTTATCCATTCTCATCAAAGGAGCAAAAGAGCTCAACAATTTTCATTTTCTCTTCTCTCAACAAACATGCATTCCTCACAAGCTACATACTACTGTCCTTTATCTTTCTACCTGTAATTGCACATCTTATATTTTGTTCCCATCTATTTCCCCATTTTTGAAGCCAGCCTCTAGGTTTTTACTGTTTAGCTATAACTTGAAATCATTCACTCAATTTTCCCTGTCAAATGCAACTACTTTGGTCTTTGATGCATCAGTTTTCAGCAAGAGGTTTGCCATTTTATCATTAAATTTATCTAACAGTTGCTGGAAATCATTTCAGGTTCTTAACCAAACAACATTTGTTCATTTGTTTGTTTGTTTGTTTAAAATTTATTGGCCACTGAACTCCAGTGGTTTCTGAGCAACATACAATATTAAAAAAATAAAAATAAAAATATCAAACAAACAACCCAGACTAAAATTCTCCAATAAACAACAAAACCAACAAAACAAAACAGGGGATCATTGAACTAATAATAATAAAAAACTTCAGCTCAAGGCCTGGGATCATAGACAGATTTTCAGAATTTTCCAGAAACCCAGGAGAGAGAGTGTGTGTGTGCCATCCTTATCTCTGAGGGAGAGGTGGGGGAAGCTGTTCCATACTGTGGGAGCCATAACAAGGGATCATCTGCATATAAAATACACATACATTCATGGCTTCAGCCAAGATCATTCATAAATACATTTAACAACTAAGGAGATACCACATATCTTCACCTTAATTCTTGCTCACTGGTGAACCATCTAGTAAGCATTCATTTATTTCCATTTATTCTTTACTCCCATTATACAAAATGTGTTCAGATTCAGCAAACAACTTTCAGTTCCACATTTTATTCATAAACTTTCTCTAAATAAAAAAAAAACCATGACAAATATTTATTCTTAAATTCATGCATTTTTAGTGACCTCCTGAAGAGCAAAAATCTGGATTGCCTGACATAAAATCATTTCACCTCTCACATTTTTTCCACTGTCACTTTTCAGTTAGAACTTTGTCAAGCAATATATTCTTCAGTCACATGCAGTCTTCACACACATTGAACAAATCATTGACGCTCCCCATAAGCAAACTGAATCTTTATTTTACCTTTTGTTCAGTTATACTGTTTCTTGCATACTTTCAACATTCCCATAATGTTTATAACTTCTTTTTCATTATTTTTATTCTTAACATATTTGGACAATATTTGTTCCAGTGCCATGATTCAATATCTCAGTATCTTTCCCTTACAAATCTCTAAAATTTTCCTTCCAGCTTTGCTCATTTCAGTTCCTCATTTCTGTTTAGCTTCTGATATATGGCTTCTGAGCTTTAAGAATAAAGTTAGAAGTATTCATCAGAAATATTATTTCATCATTAAAATACAGGTAGTCCTTGATATACAACCTCAACTGAGTCCAAAATTTCTGTTGCTAAGCGATACATTTGTTAAATGAATTTTGACCCATTTTTACAATCTTTCTTGCCACAGTTGTTAAGCGAATCATTGTCATTGTTAAGTTAGTAACATGGTTGTTAAGTGAATCTGGCTTCTTCAATGACTTTGCTTGTCAGAAAGTCACAAAAGGGGACCCCAGGATATTGCAAGCATCATAAATATATGATTACGTGACCACGGGGATGCTGCAATGGTCGTAAAACGTGAAAAACGGTCCTAATACACTTTTTTCAGTGCTGTTGTAACTTTGAGGTCACTAAATGAACTGCTGTAATTCCAGGATGACCTGTAATATTTTTTAAAAAGTTGGGTGATGGATTCAAGGTACGAGAAAAGGGAACAGTAAGTTTCTATGTGATATGGTTTAAATACTAAGTTTAAATATTGAATTATACTTATATGAATTCTATTTTTCTCTTTTCCTAGCTTCTAGTTTTATATTCACTGAAAAGTTTATACTGTTTTGTACAATGACTGATACATTTTTTGTTATATTTCACTACAACAAATTTAAAAAACTAAATCATCATTCTCATTTTTAATTTCATTCATCCTTATTTAGCCTTCTTCAACACCTTCAGAAAATATTGTTTAAAATTTTCATAAAAATTGTTCTGCACCATCTTAGCCTCATTTAATCTTTTAACTATTTCTTGTGCTCTTTGATGACATACTCAGCAACTATCTCTTTCTCTGTATGCATTACAGAATATACTATTCTCTTTCTTTCTTTCTTTCTTTCTTTCTTTCTTTCTTTCTTTCTTTCTTTCTTTCTTTCTTTCTTTCTTTCTTTCTTTCTTTCTTTCTTTCTTTCTTTCTTTCTTTCTTAGATGGTGGCTTAGAATTTCCTTGAGTGCATTAACCCCCTTATTGTTCTATGAGGCTCAATTTGATCAAAGAATTTTCATAGACTCAACACACCATTTAAGAAATATACTCATGAAAGAAAATTTTCTAAAAAGTTGTAGCTGAAAACTCTTATCACAGATTTTTTATTTCCTGACAAACACTGTCATATGGTTTAATTTTGTTGCAGCGCATCAAAAATAATCTCCAGCTTTCTGTAAACTTCTCTTCTGCCTAAATCCTTTGCAAGGAATAATTTTTCTCATCACTAAGGTTTGCCAAATATTTCAAGGCTAGTCTGCTATAACAGATAACCCCTTCTTTTAATATTTTGCACCAAAATGCAAGCTGTACTTAACAAGTTCACATTGGTTGGTATCTTTCCTAGTTTTTCCACACAGCCATAAGAACAAAATTTCAGGCCAGCATATAATTTGGTCAAAACTTTTAAAGAATAATATTTTTCAAGAATAACTTTCTAGAAAATTGTTATATGGATAATTCTCAACTTATGACTTGTGATTTAGTAATTGTTCAAAGGTACAGTGGCACTGAAAAAAGTGACTCACAACTCAGGTTCTCACACTTACACTTGTTGCAGCATCCTCATGGTCATCAAAATTTGAGTGCTTGGCAACCAGCATGTATTTAAGATGGTTGCAGCACCCCAAGATCATGTGATCACCAATTGCAACCTTCCCAGCAGACTTCTGACAAGCAAAGTCAATGGCAGAAGCCAGATCCACTTAATGACTATGTGATTCACTTCAAAACTACAGTGATTCGCTTAACAACCGTGACAGAAAAGGTTGTAAAATTAGGCACAATTCATATAACAACCACCTTGCTAAGCAACATAAATTCTGGTCCCAGTTGTGGTTATAAGTTGAGGACTACCTGTATATTATTTTTATAATGCATAATGTTTCTAAAGCTTCTTTTTTCCTTCTATTGTCAACACTCTTAATTAACTTAATTAACTATCATCCTCCTTCTACCCTTCCTCTACCAAAGGCAGATTCTTAAAAACAAAAATATTAATATTTTATGACTTTGCAACTTAATAGAAGTGTGATCCATTTTGTTATCTTGGGTATTTTTCTACCACGGCCTTATGTGTTTACCCAATATGGTTGTGGCTATTAATTAAATAGCAACAACATTCTGCTACTCCTTTTTGACAGCATCCCCATTAATTAAATTTACACAGGAATAACTTCCTTTTTTAACTTTATCATTCATAGAGGTATACAGATAACAAGAACCATCTTTCTTCTTTATGTTGCATCAGCTAGGCTGTTTTTTCAACACATAAAAGAAAATGGAAACTCTGAGCCAAGTTTTTCTGAGTAATGTCAAGCAAACAACAACAACAACAAAATACCAAGATACATGAAAGCCTCTACTAAGTCTGAGCTTCTCTAACAAATGGTACCAAATGATCAGATTAATGAGAATTTTAGACAGAGATGATGGTTTTGTACTGGAACAACAAAGAACAAGTTAAAGAGATTGTTGTATTCAAGTGCAGAGTGCTGGAGCACAAGGGAAGATTTTGCCGAAAGATCAGACAGAAAGGAGCATTGTTGTTATTTAAAGGGAGAGATGGCACAATTTGAGTGGGCAGTGGGGAACAAACGAAAGAGAGGCATTCGTGATAAAACCAGGGCTTTGTGTCTGCTGAATAGGTTTGATGAAAGCATTGTCATTGGATGTGTGGAATGAGAAGAGGAGAACTTGGGAGAAAAGATAAAGTGTCTTGGACACAGTGAACTTGAGAGGACAATACAACAATCAAATAAAAATATCAGTCAAGCAGTTTGATGATAAAGAAGTAGAGGTGGTGACGATCATGTTGCCAGTAATTTGAAAACTGCAATACTTGAGGAGGTCACTCAAAGACAAAGAAATATAGACATTTTTTCTACTAATTTGTGTAAACCCTTTAAATGAGTAGATATCACTGGGACATTTTGTTCAAATGCAACTTCTAACTGTGTCTTTGTCCAATTTCCTGAAAAGTTTTCAGAAGCCAATTCACTGGCTGCCCTTTATCCTTGCCTCTACGCCATTGTTCTCAAACAGGAAAATAAAAATTAAGAAGTAGCTGGAGGTGCCAGATGTAGCTGATCAAATAGATATAGCATTTATACCCCTATAAGGATTATCTAATAAAATTGATTTCTGACATCTTGAAACCAATTATTACTACCTCAGACTATTGTATTAGGCCAATTTTGGTATCCCAATTTAATGTATTTTTAACTTCTGATATATATCTAGATGTAAATATTATATTAATAATGAAACTGTTTCCAGAGTTAAGACACTAGAAAGAATGCAGTGAACAGCAACAAAGATGATTAGGGAAATGGAGGCTAAAACATATGAAAAATGGTTGCAGGAGTTGGATATGTCTAATCTAATGAAAACAAAGACTAGAGGTGATACAATAGCAGTTCCCCAATGTTTGAGGGTCTGTCACAAAGAAGGTTTGAAGGTCTGTCACAACTTATTCTCTAAAGCACCTGAAGGCAGAACAAAAAGCAATGGATGGACACTAATCAAGGAGAGAACCAATATAGAACTAAGCAGAGATTTCCTGACAGAACAATTAATCTGTGGAACAATTTGCCTCCAGAAATTGTGGGTGCTCTAAAACTGGAGGTTTTTAAGAAGAGATTGGACAACCATTTATCTGAAATGGCATAGGGTCCGCTGGTTGAGCAGGAAGCCAGACTAGAAGAACTCCAAGGTCCCTTCCAACTCTGTTATTCTGTTTTCCTATTCTTAAACTGTTAAAAATGAGTTACACTAAGTCACTCATTTTCCTCAGGCCATGTTGCTCATACCTTTCACTCATCTAAAACTAGACTACAATATATCTATTAATAATATGTCCATTCTTGATTTGTGGTATTTAAATCTAATTAAGTGGCTCTCATTTGATTTGTTTCTTTCAAATGTCAATGGTGCAAACAATATTTATTTAGATCATCTGGAAAAATAATTCTGAAAGATGAATGTGGTTGAGCTTGTTTTAAATAAATACTACAATACAGTATTATTAATTATGTCAGGCACAATTCTGGCTCTCATCCAGTTGCATTCTTCATTGAGAGACAATAAATGAGGATGGCAGTGAAAGATCAGACTGGCAGAAAGGGACATCACTTGCACGAGGAAGTGTGTTTCCCTAGTTTATTTTCATTACACACAAAATAGAAACACATGTGGTTGGAGGACAGAAACACATGCAAAGCAGACTAATCCCTGCATTAACAAATGGTACTTAAAATCATTTGAGCACAAGCTTAAGTTAGGAATCTGGGAGCAACCTTAAGATCTAGAGTCCACCTAGACCAGTCTTAGCAAAGTTGACTGGAAATGGTTCTGCAGGATTTCTCCAGCCTTATCTGGAGATGGCAGAGATTCAACTTGGGACTTTCTCTACACAAAGCAAGAGTTCTGCCAATGAAGGATTGCTTGATGGCTCTTCTAGGTTAGTTATTTATGAAATAATGGTTTCTGAGCTTTTTGCAGCGCTAAGGGAGTGTGTCAGCCCTCCGAGGTCAAGAAACAGAAATAGCAAGGATTCCAGGAAGATGCTTTATTATTGTAAGTAGAATAGCAAAATATTTAAAGCCTGTCAGCATTTCACACTTCCCCATTTTATACCAGATCAAAACATATTTCTATTCATGCTGTCCGCTTTACCAGGACTGAGAAATATCCTTTCTCCTCCTTTAATAGTTCAGGAACCTTTTCCTTCTTCATTATTATCTGCAATTATTGGCTACCTACCATATCATATAGGACCCCCGTTGTGATTCAGAAAGCTGTTCTCTCCTCCTCCTCCTCCTCCTCCTCCTCCTCCTCCCTTTAAAATATATGATGTCTTGCAGTGTTTTATGTTTTGGATGCCACAATAATATGATTAAGGAAAGATATTAAATATTTTTGACATGGGGGGGCAGGTGAATGCCCCTTTCTATTCTACTTCAGATAGTCACATTTCTTAAGCCAGTTTTGACTGGCACATCAGAACACAGAGATTCTTTTGATTCTGGCTGTCAGAGCACATGGAAATAACGATTTTGTCCTAGTAAGAAAAAAAAATGTAAACCTGGGTGATCCCAATCATTTTCCTAACCATTGGGGAATTCTCTGGAGTAATCTAACAAATTATAGTTGGTATGCTAGACCTGATTTTACATATATTGTTTGGCACCAAATTCAGAAGAATGACACCACATGGCTTCATTTATTTATACCTGGAAGAGTAGATTTAGAGAGATCCAAAGGTCAGTGGTAATTTTTCATTTAAGTCCCTCCAGTTGTGAAGTTACAAACTGACCAAGTTTTACTCTAAACCCATTTTCTGAATTTCAGCTGACCAAATTCAGTTGTCTGGTTAATAGGCCTATTTCTGATCTCCACTGCCACATGCAGAAGTCAGTCTTCCTTATGTGGAAAGAATAAAATACTCTGGTCAGGAAATTTATTTTATTTCCTACTGGTATTGGAGGTACTTATTTTGTATTTGAGGAGATTCTTCCATTGACTTCTATAGCATAAAAACATTGCATTTTTACATCACACCATACATGGCCTTTTGGCATTCTAATCTCCGGTTCCAGTGAATGCTACATCAAGCAAATATTTATGTTCAAAACTATGGAAATATTGTTAACAATTTATCTGACAAGGCCATGCTTACGAGTAAATAAAAATGCATCAAAACTTAATAGCAGAAGCACATAACCTTGGTTGGCTGTCACGGGTTTTAAAAATATGTCTTAGACCAGTTCTTTCTTTTTTAAAGAAATTTCTGAGCCACCAATTTCAATGATTCAAGAATCTGAGAAGGCCCCAGCTTTGGTGGAAAGAATGCATTATGTCTCATCCTGATCTATTACAAGGTGAGAGCAAATGATTGCCCTGGGCTAAGATTTCATTGCCAAGCAAACTGGTCTCCTTGACCAAAAAAAAAAAAAAAAAAAAGGGAAAGGGAAAGGGAAAAGAGAAAAAAGAAGAAGAGGGAGGAAAGAAAAGAAGATATCCTTTATTTTTGAGGATCTCTTTATCTCTCTCTCTCTTTCTTTATCTAATTATATGAAAAGTGGAGGCAAGGCTACAAATATTCTCCAGGAAGGATTCAAAGAAAAAGTTGGAATCCAAACAAGCATTTCCAGTCTTACTCTTGAGCATTTATACTGATGCTTTTCCTATTACACATTGTTGGGTAGAAAATCCTTTCTGTCAGTGAAATGGCCTGATGTGCGATAGGCATAAAGAAGGGGGATTTGGTTTAAAGGGAAATGGTGTGTTTGTCGAAACAGAATCCGGTATACAATGGTTTCATTATTATCAATTTGATTTGTGTCCATCTCAAAATATTATTTAAAAAAGTAAATTTAGAGACTTTATGTAGAGTGCTTCAAGAAACAAATGTATAAGATTTAAGAAAGTTATGTTTTAGAAATGTAAGAAAGCCAGGTTTAAAGAAAGGTTATTTGGGGAAAATTACACCCAACACATGGAACTTACTTAATATCTGAACTTTTTCCTCTGTGACAAATCTGTGCTTGTTTTTCAAATAATTTGCAGTTCTGGGAGAATTTCCAGGAGTTTGTTTAGAACGGGAGATCAGCACATAATTTCACTGAATCACAAATTAGCTTAATACATTACCAGAAGCAGAAGGATGAGATTAAGGGGGTTCATATGCTACTCTTGTATATGGATTACACTACAGTATACACTTAATCAGACTGGCACTTAATTTATTGTATTACAATTGTACATATTAATAAGGTAGAATCAAAGTTGGTGGGGGAGAACATAATGGCTTCTCTAGAGCTGAACTAGACAATTTAATAATATAATGGTATGTGGGAAAGACCTTGAGGGAATGGCCTAGGGCAGGGGTAGGCAACCTTGGCTCTTTTATGACTCGTGGACTTCAACTCCCAGAATTCCTGAGCCAGCCACACTGAGGGGAAAGGGAGAGTTTCCAAGCTGAGCCATGCTGGCTCAGGAATTCTGGGAGTTGAAGTCCACGAGTCATAAAAGAGCCAAGGTTGCCTACCCATGGCCTAGGGAATGCTTCCTAGGGAACAATCAGATAAGAGACTCACATAGTCCACATCTGGATAGTGCAGAGGTGTCAAACTCGCTGCGTCATGTGACATGCCACAATGTATTGTGACTTTTTTCCTCTTGCCGGAGCTGAGGTGGGCGTGGCTGCTGCGTGATGCATCCAGCCCGCAGCCTGGCAGTTTGATACCCCAGGGATAGTGGGTCGGGCAAGAGGCTCAGAAGGGACCCTCCTTAGGCTGTAAAAGAGACACTAAGAAAATTGTAATTTCAGACTTGCAATGTAATTTTATAATAAAGTAGAATTATCTGGTCATGTTTCCTATCTGTTAAGGCTGACAAATAGTGTTTGTTTCTTTTCTATGTGTTATCCTTACTGTATTTCCCAACACATTTACTATCTTTTCCTGTATGAATCAGCATTCATGTACATTATTGGAAAGAAACCAGCAAAGAAATATGTTCTTTCTAGGCCTTTATACTGGCTCTTGGTTGATGTAACTGAAAAAAAAAATCATCAGAGTGTTTCTTTGTGGACAAGATTTCATTCGTAGTTTAAAAACACTTCTTCTTGTATCTCTAGTGTAATGTCATTTGTTGGTTTTCCCCATTTTTTTCCTTTCCTTTACCCTTTCTGAATTTGTTTTGTTTTGAGTATGTTGTTTTGCCTCTTACAGTATTTTTTTTTCTTTTTTTCCTTCATTTCTTCACTTTTGCAGAATTGCAGCAATAAAGAAGAAATAAAGAAAGTGAATGAAACTTCAGCTACTCTATTGAGTAAATGTACCGCAAAGACTGTGTTGGTTATTTCCAAGGAAAAGAATTAATTCTGTCTCTTGAGATAGTGGTGATTTTAGAGCAAAGACAACCTATGCCTAGTTTTAATTGTTAGATTGAACAATTACAACCTAATCTGTACTGAGATGGCTTGCTCCAATAAACTCAAAATGGGATCCCTTGCAATGCTCTCTATCCAGCTGTACACTTGAAGATGGTCCAAAAGCTGGAAATGATGCAGAAAGCAGTTGCCTAGTATTTAAGTGGGGTGGATCCAAGACCATAAGAAGCCAACTGGATTAGGCCATCTATTCTATCATTACCCAATGGCCAGCCGATGCTTTGAAATCTCATGAACTTTGGCTAAAGTACAAAAGTTCTTTCACAGATACCCAGCATTCAGTATTATGGGAAGTTGTGTTTGGGGAAAGAACAAGCTATATTTGTAGCTACTGATAGACTGATCCTGTATGGACCACTTCAGTTCTCCTTCAGATTCCAATCAATTGCCATTATTACAATGGAGTTCTGGAGGGCTCTCATGTATGATGGCTTGTACATGACATAAGCATGAGGACAAGGATAGAAATATAAAGGAGCAGGCAAACCAAAGCCAACTGTTTCCTGGAGACAGAAGAGACAGATAAGAGAAACTAGATGGTTGTCTTTCTTTGGTGTGAAGGTAGGGGGTATATACCTGTAATTAGGACATATTAGAACCCGATTAGTAGAAAAAAAAAAAGAATTATTGTGATAGCCATAGTAAAGTCATCCCATAGTATTATGAGATATTACATTCTGGTTGTAAAAGTCACACTATGGTTTATATTGGTTTCATTTTCACTCGTATCTAACATTTCTTGAGGTATGTAATCCGTAACTTTGTTTAGTTCAGAGCTCTTTTGCCTTCATTTAGCCAGTGATCACTGTAGCTGTGTATCCCAATAAAAGGTCCTTTGTTCTTTCCATCTCTGGACATTTTGACTTCTTATTTAAGTGGGCATTTTTCTGACCACAGCTAGTAAAGCATTTTGCAGTTGAACTATCCATTGCCAGCTGCAAGTTTTCTTTGGTGTTGCTGTCTCATAAATTGGTGTTGGCTCACCCACTCCTCAAGAAACCATCACTGGCACTAACTGCATTGGAATCTTTTGTCCAGTATTTAATCTAGAAGAAGAAGATTATCTGAATCCTTTCAGTTGGGATTCAGATCTAGTCATGGAACCAAAACAGCACTGATTATGTACATTGTTAATAGTTGTAGCAGGGTCAGGGGTAATATAATCTCAGAGGCAATGAAGTTCCAAAGGATGTGTATCCTGGCAGAAAAGTATCTCCTCAGCTCTGCCATCTGATACTCCTAACCAACAGCAGCTAGAGCATGCCCCTCCTGCTGAACTGGATAACACAGGCAGAGTAAAAGTTTCCACAAATAGCCCAATCTCAAGCCATGAATGGCTTTAAAGGTGACTACCAGCATCTTGACTTGCACTGGAAACACACTGGGAGCCAAATGCAGCTTTCAGACTAGTGGCATCATATGTGTTGAATAACCAACATAATTAACTCCCTGTGCTGCTGCATTCTGCACCAGCTGGAGCTTTTGAACACTCTTCAAAGGCAACCCCACGTACAGTGCAATGCGATAGTCTAGTCTAAATGTCATGAGAAACTGAGAACAGGGCCCTTAGTTCAGGAAAGGGAAAAGCCCAAAGTTGTACAAAGGCCCCATAGCCCTCAGTCAGGAGGTGGCAGATCCAGCTAGACTCCCAGACCCTCACTCCACTGGGCATATCAGGGGCAGTGACACCCCTTCCAGAACCAAAGATGGGAAGTTTGAAAACCAAAAGCCAGATCTAAAAACCAAGAGACACTTGGTCTTGCTTGGGATGAACCAAAGCCTGTTGTGCCTCAACCCCCACAGCTTCCAGTGACTGAGACAGAACTTCCACACTGTCACTCAGACCTGGGGTGGAGATAGGAAGATGAGTATCATCAGCATACTAATGATACCTCACACCAGACTGCTGGATGACCTCATCCAGTGGCTTCATGTGGAGTGGAGAAAGTACCAAACCCTGTGGCATCCCACAAGGTGGCACCATGGGCTGGACCTTTCTCTCCATTGCTACCAATTGGAAACATCACAAAAGGTAGGAGAACCAGCACAACCTCATTCCACCACTGCCTCCATCCCTCCAAGCTGTTTCAGAAAGATACCATGAATGAGGGCATCCAAGGCTGCTGAGAGATCAAAAAGAGTAATGACATCCTGTGCTTGCCAGAGGTCATTCAAGAATGCAATCAATGCTGCCTGAGCCCTGACTGAAAGAGGTCCACTTCTTCCAGGTCCTCAGAAACTGCAGCACAGCTACTTTCAGCCTTCACCTCAGTAATAACAACCAGTCTCAGTAATAATGTTGGTGCAAATAAATACGTAACTTATTAAATACATAGAGAGGAAACATTTATTTTTTACAATTAAAACGAAAATTATAGTTAAATGTACATTTGAAATGAAATTCAGTTTTTATTTCTTCCTGGCCCCGCTTGTGCCAGGGTGAGATTCAAATGTTAAGTAAAGTCTGTTAAAGATTGTATGTACCTATTTTAGCATGTGGACTGAAAATGGCTGACAGGGCATAAGAAGAAAATTCTTTTGTGTGTTGCTGGGCAAAAAGCTGCATCAGGGGAGCCTTTCCAATTTCCCAAGCAGGAAAATTAAAAATGAAAAAAGCATTCACTAGACTGCAAAGAGGCAACTCACATTTTTGGGATCAAACGTGCTCCTGATATAAAGCCACAGATTTCAAACAAATAACACTGCAGAGACCATTTTATTCCTCAAAACTCATGCTCTGTATAAAGTTCATATTATACTGTTCTCCATTCAAAAGAACTGCCCACAAGAACTGGCTACAAAAAAAGTGACACTTTCAGTTTTCTACATAATAGGATTAGGCAACATGGTGCCTGCAGACATCAAAATGCCTGCTGTCACTTTCTTTGGTGCTCTCCAGGCTGCTTGTCCTAGTTTGCTAAATAAACATACTCTCTCACATACACACACTTTATTTTAATTAACAAATGAATTAAATGGGAATTTAGCATGCTGTGAAGCAAAGAGCCAGCTTTCAAAATGATTTTTTTTTTCCAAAAGGAAGTCTCTTGTCACATACCTAGAAAACAATGTACAACTTCTGTACTATTTGTTGTGTCCTGGTGTCAGGCAGCTGATGAGAGAAAAGCAAGATAACAGAACCTTGGACAAAAAAGTAAGAAAAGACATGGTTGTCATACTCAATGGAATATGGAGTTCTGCTCAAACTGGAAGAAAACTTCTGATGTTTATCTTTTTAAAGTCTCCAGTGTTATGGCCACCTAAAATATCCCTGAGAAGATGCAGTAAATACCTTTACTCTTGTCAGTGTGTATGATATTTAAGGTTCATGAGGCAAAAACCCCAACAAGCTTTTATTTTCATTCTTGGTAATAAAAATACTACTATAATATAACAAATCAAATGGCAAAAATGCTATTTTTTTTCATGATGCCCCAGATCTCCTGCATCAGACAGTTATCTCAACCAGCTGAATGGTAAAGCTGGCGCTTAAAATGTATAACCAAGAAAGCAACTCTCAAGTTGCTCCTAATATTATGGAGAGGTGATGGGATAGAGCTAAAGTGAAATGGGAATGGGCAAGAATGTGTGGGAAGAAAAGTCTTCAACCTGGTTCATCCAAGCCGGGGATAAATAAACAACACGGCGACTGCTTTGGGAAGATGGTTGCAGTTTATTGAAGAGCCAGCAAGATGGTTCTTGCAGGAAAGACCAGAGAAGAGAAGGACCTGAGCACATGGGTAGTAGGTTTTTATATCCTCTCTAGCCTTTTTTTGGAATAGTTTCCTGTTCCTGTGGCATGAACTTTGAGGATATTTCCTGTGTCACATATTCTGACCTGAGTCTAGGTGTGTCTCTCTGGTATTCTTTATGGTGATGGGTTAGTCCTATTATCATATCCTGCTTCCCTGGCGATGGGGCTAATGGCTCCTAGAGTTTGGGTGGGGTACGCAGATTTTAGGTCTTTATCTTCTTGAGTTTCTGGCTCCAACTTTCTGATGGTTACATCTGCATTTGTATAGGGGCTGGCTCTTGCTTGGGGCAGAGAGATTTGGGGCTATCAAGGAAAACTGGGTATGCTTTTCTGTCTCTTTAAGATCCTTGAAGGAAATATATTTTTCTGCCTTTTTAATGTTTCCTTCTCTGAGGAGCTGACTTCCCTCAAATGGATACCCATTCATTCCATGAGTGGGAAGTTTCAGCTGTACCCTGGTTTCCAATTGGCATTGAAGGAAATCTGCTCTTGGAGAAACCCGTTTGGAGGGGGAAGATATAAATTTGATGATGATGGTCATGATGGAATTGCCAGATGGAATGCCTGCATTCATGATGAATTCAGGCCATTGCAGATACTTAATGCAACTATTTTCCAGGTTTTCTGTTTTGAAAAAAGTGGTTGTGGTTTTCTATATCAGATGTAGTTTTCTATATCAGATGTAGATTAGTACATTACCTGGAATCTGTCAGTAATTTTAATTTCTTGCAGCTTTTATAGTTAGAAGAAACAAAACTCCCAGTTGGAAGAGGCTATGTGTTAAAAAAGTAATTGCTTTTCCTTTGCAAGATACTCATTCTAGAAGGTTGAACACTGAGATGTGTAGAACAAATTGGACAATGTGTATTTTTGAGCTCCAGAGCAATGGCATATATAAAGATGTTGCACTGCATGTAAGAGGCTTAGTTTCTTAGAGTAAACCCCTGGCTTCCTTTTTAGTTCAGTATTATCACATTCCAGAGAATAATCTGAAGCTGCAGAGAATTCAGGGAGAAAAAAAATCAGAACAGTTTTTAGAATCAGAGTATTCTTAGTTGCCACTGGTATTGCTTATGGATAAGAAATGTCCAAATCATGGTTATTTAATGGTTCAAATTGAGATTGCTACAGAATAAGCCAAGCTTGTTATTATCAGAGCAATAAAATTGAAGTACCACAGTGCTCCTTGATACAATTAATTTATCACCATCATGCTGCCTTTGTCCAGGGGGCCAATCTCAACTTATCTTTTTAAAGTCTCCCCCCCATCTTTATTAATGTACGAGATAGGAAAAATATTTCTATTAAGATTGAAATATGTGCTCCAGATAAAAACTGAACTTTCCCATACCTGCTATTATATAAATTAAAAAAGCTGACAATGTAATGACATATCCAGGGCTTTTCCCCCCCATAGAACAGTGTCGTAGCATGGGTTGTCAGCACCCGGGGCAAGGCAAGTAATTTGCGCCCCCCCTCCACAGTGGGCGGCGACCCGGCGGCTCGGATCGGATTCGCATAGCCAGCACTGCAGAGAGAGTGAGTGAGCCAGGCAGGGGCAGAGAGCTGCGAGTGCGAGCGCGCCCCCCCAGATGTTGCGCCCGGTGCGCCCGGCCCCCCCTGCACCCCCCATGCTACGCCTCTGCCATAGAACGCCTAGAACGGAGTTCCGGCACCTTTTTGGGATGGAACCTTGTAGGGTAGGCAATGTGTGAATTCCAGCACCTTTTTTTTTTTTTTTAGAAAAAAAGCACTGGACATAGCTAAGCTCAGTGGTATTAGTGGGCTTCCTCTGTAAAGGAGTGGACTAGCAAAGCCCAGGAAGAAAAAAAAATGTGATAGTTTTACATATTAAAGCTGTTCTATATAGCTTTTTTGGGGGTATAAAGGGTCTGATTCAAATTCTACTCTCCAACTTTTAAGGGATTTTCAGACAAATTGATTCTGGTTGGATTACATTAAGTTGTCTACTGGGAAATATACTAGAATGTTACAGCTATTTTTAGAAAGCCCTCTCCTGTCCCTTCCCAAACTTACTCCCTGGAAAATTATTTGATTGTAAGTAGAATGGTACTCTGGTTAAGGCCATATTTGATTTTATACACAGCGAGTGACTTTCATAAAAAAAAAGTATTTATATAGTAATCTAAATCCCATTTTAATGAAAATACCAGAAAGCTTGAAGCAACAATGTCAAGATAAAAATGAAGTGCTTGGCAATAAAAGTTCTGTGTTGACAGAATATTGGAGTATTAAACTTAAAAGAATTCAGAAAGTCAATGTTTCAGATAAGGGTAATGCTAAATTCCTTTATTAATGATACTGTCTTGAGCCTGTCAGTCTTGGCAATGGTAACTCATAAGTTCCCTAGGCAGCGTGTTTTGAGTTTAGTGATGGAAGCTGTAGTCAAACCTATTGGAGGCATCAGGTGAAGTATGCACTGGCTTTCAGAAAGTAATCGTATCATTGTTTGTCCATTGTACAACTTCAATATGATCCTATCTTTTTTTCAAATGGACAGAAAATCTTAAGATTGTTTTATAATGTATCTTGGGCTAGTGGTACACTGAATACTGAAATACATAATTCTGAATTGATTTTGCCATCCTACATGCAGTTTAAAATATTTTACCCTGAAATATGCAATTAATGTATGCACTCTGATACAGTTTTTGAGTTAAGAACAGCATTACTGAATGTGAAGAGGTATAACACTCAAAGAATTAATTCACAAAATGTGGATTGGGTCAGTTCTTGGAATGAGATCCTTCTGAATTCCAATAAGTTTATACATCTACTTGTCATGCTCATGCTTTTAGACCAGGGGTGTTAAACTGCTGGCCCGCAGGCTGGTTTCATCATACCAGAGCTGCGCCCACCCCATTGCCGGCAATGGCGAAAAAGCTCCGATAGTTGCGCGACGTCACGTGACGTCGCGAGTTTGACATGTCTGTTTAAGTCATATTTTAAGAGGTTATTTCATACATTATCAATAGTAATGTATGCACAAGCAGTATATAGTTCCCACCACTATAAGATAACACAGAGACATTGCTTTAATTACTCATTTGCCAAACCTGTATTTTCTGCGTGCTGTCTAAACTCTGCATACATTTTGGGTGGCGAGGCATTAATTATATTTTAAAATGTGAGGGTGGCAACCAGGCTCATGGTGAAGCAACCAAAGAGGAGGAGGAGGAGTGGTGTGTGTGTATATATGTATGAGAGTGAGAGAAAGAGAGAATAAGGATTACCCAGGCATTTGAATTAAGGTCCAAGCAGCTTGAAACATCTCAGTGAGTCATACCAAAAACAATTGTTTCTTTGAAAGTAAAAAAGTAATAAAGAATTACTTTGCAAAGTGTGGTAGGATTTAATATTTGACCTTCTTGAGCATGACAATATAATTAATTGTTAAGGCTTGACATCTCTAGAAAATCTAGAGTCAGAGATGGCTGCATTTGTCTTCTTCCTTCCTTCCTTCCTTCCTTCCTTCCTTCCTTCCTTCCTTCCTTCCTTCCTTCCTTCCTTCCTTCCTTCCTTCCTTCCTTCCAATAAATTGCTCAAACAGCCTTTTGCCACTATAAGTAACAAAATGGATTTACATTCTATAATATCACAACAGATCTAGGGTTGGATCCAAAATGTGCAAGAAAACAACTCATTGCACCATTATCTCACTCTCCAAAGCTAATCTTTGAGATGGGGGAACAAGGAAAAAAAAATGAGGAAATTATATTATGTTGGCAGTTGTTTATTCATGTTGTTGTAGATTCAATCTCCATAATTACAATAGTAATGTATGCACAATCTCTTTGAAGCTATTAAGACTCTCGCCTGATTGGTCTTCATTGTTCAAACTTCAGTTGACCAAAATTTCCATTTAATTAATTTATGAAATGCTTCATCAGAACAACAAGCTGTCTCTATTTTGATAGAGCTCATTTGAAAGTTGTGGAAGTCATCTTGAAGCAAAGGGTCTGTAATAATTTTGGAAGTGTACATGCATACATATATAATATATATGCATAGATGTATTTGTTTAAAATACATTATTCTAGCTATGGTCACATAACACACTAGTTCATAAAACATAGTTAACTTCCGAGAAAGAATGTGTTCACACAAAATGCCAAGCCAAAACACAACTCATTATAGTTTAAAGTAATAGCCTTCTTTGCAAACCATACTAACACATAATGTGATTTGCTTTTAGCATACTACAAAGTATACTTAATGTAGCATATCATTAGTATGTTAAAACATAATGTGTAAAGTACACTTTATATTTTAGCATATGTTCCCTTTATTAAAAGCAGAAGCAGCTCTAGGTTGAAAATTGAAAGTAATAGATATTAGATTGTATTTATATTTTTTTTCCATAATAAACCATAGGAATGTAGACCTCAATCTTTCACAAATAACTCTTCAGAACGAGTTGAGAATCTAGCTGGCTTTAATCAAATTAGAAAATTAAACAGGGTTAACCATGCTTAGTATATTGATGAGGAACCATCTGGGAAACCCACAGTTGGTAGATTAATAGATGAGTAAAAACAAAAAACAGAAAACTGGAACCAAGCATTCCATATCATGCCAGAAAATGACATTGATGCATCTACATAAGTCATTGGGAGATGAGCTTAACACTCAAAGAGGACTTTATTTTATCTCCATAAATGATTCTATAGTTATTCTCTGAGCTAAGGATCAGGTTGAAACATTTTTGAACAGACAGGTTTCCCTTATTGGTAAACTTTAGAGGAGATACATAGTCCTTAGTGCTCACTTTGCCGCATGAACACTGAATTTTATCTGCGGCAGAGAACTTTTTAACCTTTCAGAGGAAGTGTTCATCATTAAAGGAACTACATCCCTCACAAAAGGGCAATTGAGAGGGATGTCTATTAGCCTGTTTCCTGTTCAGGTTGGTGAAACAACAACAGTATCTGATGTACCAAATTGAACTTTCAAGAAGGCTGTTAATTATGCTTCCTTTTGAGCCTCTGTAATTGCTACATGAAGGCATTTCTTTGCATTACAATTTCCTTCTGACAACTGCTGCATTGTAATTGCAAGCTGTCATTCCTACATGAGCTAGGTGATTCCAGAGTGTGGGTAATGCTTGTCAGCCTTTATCTCATTGTCAAAGAATAAAGTAATGTTTTGCTAGTGCCAAAGTCACACTCATGGAAAAGAAAAAGGGAAACTTAATGGGAGATCTTTAACATATGACATGCTGTGCAGCTCCTTTAAACATCTCTCATCAGGAGGCTCACAGAGTTCAGTGGAGCTTATTTTGAAGTGAGGGGCTCTTAAGTGTTGGATTGTTGAGACTGTCATAAATGTAATTCTTAGGAAGAAACAATATACAGAGGGAAGAAAATAACATCTATTGATCCTGCTCTCTACTCATATCACAAAATTCCTTAATTTTGTGCTGTGACATCAATTTGAAATTATTTTGCAAATTCCTCATGGAACTTCTGATATATAGACATACCCTTTGAGCAATGTTTGTACAGTGTTCTGTTTGCTAACATATATGTCCTGCTTGAGTTTACACATTGCATTTTGCCATTGAATAGTTTGTTCATTTGTGATTCCAATGACTGCTGTTTATAAGCCATAACTTGTGGGTTACAGCTTTCAAAAACCCCATGATTTATCAAACAAGACAAGGTTGTTTGGCTCAACCAGTTAAGTGATCCTTGCCTAACATAATAGCCTGGTTGGAATATAACTCTAAATCATACATTAATATATTCATGAATATCCCTCTATCCAAATCTTCACAGACAGTATTCTTTTTATTTTAATATAACTGTGGCTAATCGCTTCATACAAAAACTGATCTGAGTTTTAATGCTTTTAATGAATAAATGAGTTGTTAAAAATAAAAAAAAGTTGTTTTGCCTGGATTACTGCTTTGCTTGAGTAGATCCTTGTTTAAATAACCATGTGTCCTGGCTTGGATGAAAATAAAGGAGAAGTTAATATTTCCAATCTACTGTAGACATGCTAGAATGGAAATGCACAAGGTTATGAGTCATTCGCGTAGCATGGTCTATGGTCCAAATGCAGCTAAAATAAAAATAAAAATAAAATAAAAATAGAAAACTATTTTAGGCCACGTTACATTTGGGAATTGTAATCTCAACCCATTTGGAGAGCACAACACTAAAAAAGATTAATGTATCCTGACCAGAAAGGCACAATAAATTTTGGGCTGGCTTCAGACTTTTTGCTGCTTTTGACCTAGTACCAAATGATGTTCAGTCCCCAACTCAGGTAAAGAATAACATACACAGGCTGTGGACAGCCAAGAAAACAAATTGANCCAGCAGCAAGGTGGTTGATTATTTTCAATGGCAATGGGAGCACAGTTGGGAGACTTGAAAGAACAAGTTAAGGATAGATGATCATGGAGAAGAACTAATATCTGTGGTTGCCAGGAGTCAAAAATGACTTCATGGTACACAGTCAACCAATCACTCACTGAATCAATCAATCAGTCACTCAGTTGGATGGACTACTGCGGTATGCTTTAAATGGGTCTGACACTGAATACCACCTGTAAGTTGCAATTGGTTCAAAATATGGGGGCACAGGCAATGAAAGTTTTTTTTTTTAATTTGCCCATGTTATATCTTTGCTGCACAAATTGCCCTAAGTCCCAATAGGCTTACAGGAGCAATTTATAGTGCTGGCTTTGTTTATCTATAAAGCCCTTCCTGGCTTGGGCGCAAGATACTTAAAGGATCGCCTTTCTCTAATTGTATTGTTGTTGTGCGAGATGTGTCAGGAGATGCATGCTTTGGTGCCATCAGTGAAAGAAAGCCTTCTTGCAGCAACCAGGAAGCATGTCTTTTCAGCTGTGGTGCCTGCCTGCCCTTTGGGACATCTTATCATCTAAAGATGGATTGGCTCTTAACTGGAAGCTAACCAAAGAGAGAAGCAACCTAGAACTAAGGAGAAACTTCCTGACAGTTAGAACAATTAACCAGTGGAACAACCTGCCTCCAGAAGCGGTGAATGCACCAACACTGGAAATTTTTAAGAAGAAACTGGACAGCCATTTGTCCAAAATGGTATAGGGTTTCCTGCCTGAGCAGGGGGTTGGACTAGATGACCTCCAAGGTCCCTTCCAGCTTTATCATTATTATTATTATTATAAAGGACTTCAGATTTGTCTGTCTGCTTAGGCATTGGGGTCAGGAAGTTAGTGAAGCATGAGTGGATTGCCATTATTTTGAGGATTGCCATTATTTTGAGGATATACGGTATATACAGCCATTCAACGCCTGCTTCTGGCTCCTGGAGCACGTGACCAGCCCCAGCTGATCCTGCCGCACTTCAAGCGCGCTGCCTGCTTTGATGTTCGACTCCTCTCCCTGAGCTGGCGTCCCTTCGAGTGCTATTACCGGCTGGGGCCGGTCACGCACTCCAGGAGCCAGAAGCAGGCGTTGAATGGCTGTATATAAGTCTTTACCGGCATTTGCCTTTTTAGCCCTGATGATGTTAAGTGCACTTAACGAAAGCTTGGCGGATTAAACTCTATATGTTTTTATAGATTTCTCTTGGTGGTCGCTTTATTTTGTAGAGAAATTGGGCAATGCTTTCTTGCTTCAACTGCCTGAGAGTTGTTGGACTAGGTCAGGGATACCATATTGTTTTTGTTGACCCCCTTTTCCACTTACAGAGCTAGGTTATTGTTTTTCTTTGAAATAAATATTCATGTAATTTTATTGGTATCTATCTTCATTTTTTACATTTACCAGTAGCTGCCTCATTTCCCACCCTAGGCTTATACTCGAGTCACCATTTTTCCCCAGTTCTTTGTGGTAAAATTAGGTGCCTCGGCTTATATTCGGGTCGGCTTATACTCGAGTATAGATTTCTCTTGGTGGTCGCTTTATTTTGTAATATATATATATATATATATTTGGTTCTTTCTTTTTCTTTAGATGTAAGTGTTGTATGTTTTTATGGTTATTTATCCTGTTGTTTTAATCCTAAATTCTGTACATCGCCCAGAGGGACAGCCGTACAAATAATAAACAAATAAATACCATCTTATATTGAAATCTAAATTATTAAGATAATGTCTACACATTTTAAACATATAGCAATCTGTTAAATGCTACTTAATAAGAATAATACTACTTTCTTGATCAAAAGAACAGAGGCGGCTCAGCAAGAATTGCCATTTCATTCTTAAGTGGACTTAGATTTATGTTAGCTTGGTAATATTACTTTTTCAAGAATTGTTCCATTAGGCATATGGATATGAATAATAAAATAAAATTGGGGGAGGAGGATAGTGAGATGGGAAGGGAAAGGAATTGGGGAAAAAAGGTGTATTTTATGTTCATCACAACCCCTTTTGTTCTTGAGGAAAAAACAGATTCCTGGTTCAGCTAGATTAAATAGCTATTGTGTCATTCCTCTTCTGCAGCTGCTATTAAAAAAGTCAGCATTGTGGAGATGGATGGGAAAGGACTTGGAATAATACACTAGTAGAGTAAAAGGAGTAGAGAGACAGGACAAAGGATTTATCCAAAAGAAATTGTTTCTTAGAGTAAGAAATAGAGGTTTAAAATTAAAGCGAGGAATTTAGTTTTAGATTAGACCTTAACAACAGCAACTCTGTGCAACAATTATGTCCTTTAAAAAACACAACACAACACAACACAAAACAAAACCCCTATGTCTCAATATGCCTGACATATGCGTTTCAGAAGATATACCTTGAATGTATGCACTTGATACATTATTGATGTCTGTCCTTTTATGACATTATGGAATAAAGTGAAGAACTGCCACCTCATGAAAAAAAAAATGGGAGGGCCGATACTCTCTAGTTGGACTTAATCTGTAGGATAACTAAAAGGAAATGAAATGTTAATGTTAAATTTAAAAATCTCCCTCATGGTAATTTAGAATTTTCAGTACCTTTTTGCAGCCATTTAATAGTTGCCTGCATTTTTGCAGTCCAAATATGGGGGGCCTACCTCTATTCATCTTACAGATGTTAAAAAGCAGGTGAGGGGAGCAATGGTTGGATAATTAAGTACTCAGTCAAAATATACAAATATTAACTTATATATAGGGATGCATTCTTAAATATAACACACTGTTTAGTACTATAGAAGACAAAAACCAGGAGATGTATATTTGTTTTTTTGCTATCTAGGTATTAGGTCTAAGACCTTGCCCACCATGTGTCTTTATCCTCAAATCAGTTGTGGGCTGGACTATTGAAAGGATGTCTTCTAACAGATGGTTGTTCTCCATAAAGTAGGAAAGAATGCCATTTTATTGTGGTTGTTACTGTACTCTAACCAAGCAAGAAGTTCTTCATATGTGCTGCTGCATCAGGAGAAATGACAAAGTTTACTGATTTGAGCTGCAAAACAGCTGGATCTAATCTAATTACTAGATCGCAGTAAACTTGGATTTTTTCTGTGTCTGTTTGCAGTTGAGATCTGCTAGCCTTAGATTAATTCCTGGGGTAACTAGATACATGTAGTCTTCAGAACCAATCTTTTAGCAACTGCTCAAAGTTACAATAGCACTGAAAAAAGTGACTTATAGTTGGTTCTTGCATATATGATGGTCATAGCATTCCATGGTAGCATGATCAAAATTCAGGTGCTATTCAGCATGTATGTACAATGGTTGGACTATCCAGTTCATGTTCACAACCTTTCCAGTCAGCTTCCCAGAAGCAAAGTCAATTGCAGAAGCCAGATTCACTTGAAGAACTGCACGATTCACTTAATAGCTGCAGTGATTCGTTCAACTAGTTCCAGAAAATTCGTTCTTCCTTTACTATCTAACCTGGAATTTGCATGTATTATAGGCAGACTGAAACTCTGAAGAAAGGTTGAGGAACTGAGGAGAATTGCTTTCAACCCTCAATCCAACTTTGGGAAAGGGCTGTTGCTGCTTGGAGGTTTCTCTCCTTTTTTAAAAAATACTTTTTATTTTGTATATCCTTGAATTCCTTCTTTTTCTTTCTGTTTCTGCATATTGTAGCAATACAAATAGAAGTGAAAAAGGAAGAAAGGATGAGGAATTGTAGAAAGAGGCCCAGATATTTTCCCTAAAGGTGTGGAAGAAGAAAGTCCAGCATTGGGAAAAGCCATAAAAGAATCTCTAGAAACAAGAAGGCTAAGAAAAATATGGGAGATTGGTTTTAATGGTTTTATATTATCTATTCCTGTGCAAAGATATTAGGTAGGAATGTAAGATTTAGCAATATTTAATGGACAAATTCAGCTTTTAAACTCTGTTTCACTCGGTTACCAATCATTTCCCAAAATTGTTGAGCTTTCCATCATTTATGTATGTATCTTCTTCTTCTTCTTGTGCCATATCCGTTATCGGATGTTGGTGATCATGTTGGCGATCCTGTTTTTATCAGCAGCCGCACGAAAAAGTGCTGCTGAGTTTTGTCCAAACCAATCCCTTAGATTTTGAAGCCACAGTGTTTTTGTTCTGCCTGGACCTCATTTGCCTTCAATCTTTCCCTGGAGGATTACATGGAGTATGCCGTATTTTTCTGGGTGTCGCATCACATGTCCGAAATATTCTAATTTTCATTTTTTAATTGTTTTGATGATTTCCCCTGACTTTCCCAGGCGGCTTATCACCTCCTCATTTCTGATCTTGTCAACCCAGCTTATACGTAACAGCCGCCTATAAATCCACATTTCAAATGCTTATTTATTCAATGTTCATCTCACATTTGCCACTCTGGGCAGTTCATATAATTTAAAACAACCAATAAACACAATACAAAAATCAATAAAACACAATAAACTCCATTAAAATCCAAATTAAAAACCCAATTAATAACCAAAATTAAATCCGAGAAACAAAAGAAGCAGACAAGTGAAAATCATGGATCAATCAACCTATCCCTTGGCAATGTTGGATCCCCAGACACATTGACATCCATGCTTTTAAAGCCTTTCAGAAGAAAAGCTGGATCAGGGCCAGTGTACCTCAGGGAGGAAAGATGTTACAAAAGGTGGTCACTGCAGCAGAAAAGGCTGTCCTAAGTTCTGTCAGACGATGCTCTTTAATAGACAGGACCCTTAACATGCCTTTTCTGACAGATCTAATGGGATTGGGTAGATGTAACAAGGAGAGGTCAGATAACATTGCCATCAAATACTGAAAAATGATCCAATCTGATCATCCAGTTTCTCACAATATTTGAAGAATGAATGAACTGTCCATTTAGCAATTGGTAATGGAGTAAAATAACAATAATAAAACATCCTGTACTGTACTAGTACAGTATCCTTTAATAATGGTATTTTGTGTGAATCCAGTATTTCTCTCTCTCTGAAGTACACATTTTTGCATTCAAGTCATCATATCTAAATTCTGCCTCCCTGTTAACATGCAATCTTTAATTTATTCAATTTCCAAGTCACATTTCACCTATGATTCATAAATAAGACCCAGCAAATGTTTCAAAAGTTATGTTACAGAATTTTCAAAGCTGAAAATTGATTGATTGATTGATTGATTGATTGAATGAATGATTGATTGTTTGATTTTCTTGATAAAATGAAAAGTCTTGTTAGCATTATCTTTTGATCTGTACTTTCTGGATTATATCAAATAAATGCAAAGAAGAATTACATTAATTCAATAGGGGGAGCTCTTGCTATTATTTCTACAGTAGAGAAGATATGTTCAAATACATGGAAATATAAAGCTGATTATCAGGCCCAACATCACAAAATCACAGCTGGGGCTTTATTTAAGTGCAGGACTAATATAGGTAAATCATGCATATGGATGCATGCACACACAAACATACATCTTTCTATATACCACTAAAACTCCTGTTTCTATAACTGAGTGAAACTGTGCATCCTAGGGCAACAATTTTTGAAGCAAGATATCTTAAATAGGCGAATGCATCCAAATTCCAAGATCCAGTTCTCCCAATGGAATGAAATTTCGGAAATGGCTGCTTCCAAAATTATGGCTGCTTCAGCTACAAGGCTGCTGCTGCAGACACATGATCAGTTTCCCAGCCACTTTCACAATCCCTTGCTCCCTCCCTCCCTCAGCAGCAGTGACCTACTTGCCTGCTGGGAAAGGAAGGGAAGGGGAGGGAAGGGAAGGAAGTGGAATGGAATGTGTTGACAGGAAGTAAAGGGAGGGACAGAGCAACAGGGAGGAAGGAACTCCCACACATCCTTCCTGGTCCATTCCACCACCCCATTTGCCTTCCCTGACTGCAGCACCCTTGTATGCCCTCTTCAACCCACACAGCATCTCTTGTATGCATCCATGCACTCTTCCCAACTCATGCAGCACCTTTTCGCATCCCTATGTACCTTTCCTGTACTGTGCTGCCTTACTCCCTCCCCATCTGTCAGCAGACACTTACCTGCCTGCTGCTCTTCGAATTGCAACTTCCTGCCGGCTCTCCCACTGGCATTCTCTTGCAAGCATCCCATAAGCAAAGTAAATGGAAAACTGGTAAGAATTCTAGGGATGGAAAGTGAGAAAGAAGGAAGGAAGATTTCCATTGCTCCCTGCTAGTGTCCCACAAGGAAACTCAATGAGGAAGCCGGTAGGAAATCAGAAATTGCTCCCAGACTCACTGCTTTTTTGCCCACCCATGTCATTCGGCTTCTTTGTTTAGGTGAAGAAATAGTTTTGAAATGATGACCCAACAGGGCATGAGTTGTTTAGTATTTATCAATCTGTATGACAAAGATTAATATCTATGCTAGTTGATTCTGGGTATATAGATAAAAATATTTAGATTGATAGGATAGTTCTAAACTCTTCCTCTCAACTGTTAGACCTAACCAAAGGACATATCAGTCCATAATCAAACCAAAACTTCTCTGATTACAGTTTCCATGCTAAATTTCTTATGATTCAACTGTATGCTATTCTTTTGAGAGATATCTGATCAAGTCACTCAAAGCTCTGATTGCTCAATCTAAATTTCCTTCCCAAAGTAACTTTCATATCCTTCACACATAAGTCCCTGTTGAGTGACCCTGCTTTGTCTTCTAAGCTGGCAGGACGTGGAGGCCTAATCCTGCTGAGGCTTTCCAGAAAACCAATGTGTAAGCATCCTTGAAAATTAAGCTTCCTATTAAGTTTTGGTAATGAAACTGTGCTTTGTTTTATATGAAATGGCAAATGTTTCTGACTCCTCTTGACTGAATTCTTTATTAAAATAGTGAATTAGGAATCTGAGGTGATTTAGCCTTTTTTGCTAAGTCTGGGAAGTGATCTTACTCATGTGCCAGTATGCTGGGTGTGCATATTTACTGAGGTATTGTTTTGCTTTTCAAAGAACATCTTGGAAAGGAGAAACTGCTCTTCTCTAAAGGCCTCAATATTTGTGTGCTCAGGGTGAGGTTAAGTGACTGTAAATCACTTGAGTGTTGTACCTGCTTTGTTGGAAATATTTAAAAAGGGAAAGTGGGAAATATCTGAAAGGAAGGAAGAGAAGCCTCACATACCTAAGTTGTTGTAACTATGTTTTGGA
>NW_015391380.1:0-7620 GCF_001527695.2 Protobothrops mucrosquamatus
TGGCAGTTCGATTCTCACTGGCTCAAGGTTGACTCAACCTTCCGGGGTCAGTAAAATGAGAACACAGATTGTTGGGGGCAATATGCTGACTTTGTAAAACTGCTTAGAGAGGACTGTAAGGCACTGTTAAGCGGTATATCAGTCTAAATGCTATCTATCTATCTATCTATCTATCTATCTATCTATCTATCTATCTATCCTTTATTTAAATTAAATTTGTATATTAATGATTGCATGACCTCTGTAGATGCCAAATGCTAAATAAATAACCCTATTCTGTTATTACAATGCCATTGGCTTTTAGAATAAGATACTTTCTTTGAGCAATGCCCCAGATTAAATAGTCACCTGCAGTATCTTTATCAATAACAACTATGAAGCAGCAAGGCCAATGTTATCTGGATTTACACTGAGGAAATGTCTGGAGGTGAATGGTTGCACATGAGAAATTTGTAGCACAAATACTGTATTTTCGACAGCTACCACATCTTGGCTGCAAAACTTCAGTCACTAGATGGCAGCAAAGAATGATTACTTCACTTAGGAGTAATGTAGCTGGTATAGGAAGTCAATGCAGTGTTAATTCCTACTCTTTGACTTCTAGCATATAACCCTAGTGGAGTGAAATAGGAAAAATAGAGAATAAAATGGCTCCTACAACATTATGACATAAGGACACATGGCACTTATATTTCATATACATGAACTGAAGTGACAAAACATGAGAGTAAATCATACAGCATATTTCTACGCTACTATATAATGTATCTTATAATTCCATATTGAAAACTGTTTCCAAATTATTTTGGGGGTGGGAGAATAGGGAATTAACTTCAAATCTTCATGCATCCTTAAATACAGAAAGAGCCTTTTAGACCACTAAGTCCAACTCTCTACTCATTGCAAGAATCAAAATTAAAACATCTTATCTAGGAAGTATATTATTACATGCCATCTCATTGATGTTGAGATTTATCATTTCTTTTTTTTTGGAATAATTTTCGTTAGAAGAAGATTTTTGCAAAGATTTTAAAAAACCACTTAACTATAGAGGAAAAAAATATATAAAAAGAAAAGATTATAGAAGGGTAAAAGAATCCTTTTAATATATGCCAAAATCAATGGTTGATTTTTATCCCTTTTCAGCAAAAAGTCTATAAAGGCTTTCCAGTCTTTTGTAAAAGTGGCTATAGTTCCCTCCTTAATCAAATATAGTTCCTTTTTTCTGAATACATTGTCTTACTGTTTGTAATGTTTTCCACCAATGTTAGAATTTCATTTTGGATTTTCCAGAAGAATATATAGCTTTCAAGACCAAAGTGTGCTTTTTTTAGTGCTTTCTAGTCAGTCTTTACTCCTGGTAACTATGCCTGGACAGGTCCCTGCAGTTTTCTTAGGAAGGTTTTTCAGAACTGGCTTGCCTTCTTCTTCCTCAGGCTGAGAGTTAGTGACTGGCCCATGGTCATCCAGCTGGTTTTGTACTTAATACAGGATGTTCAACTCAATCATAGTTTTGTGGTGCCACTTTTTATTTCCAGAGCTCCCAACTGGCATAAGACAACCAAGAAAGAACCTGAGCAAGCTGTCTAACATTCTAGTCTACAATATTATCTGTTTTTAATTGCTTTTATTTGCTAATTCACTATCTCCCTTCCTTCCGCCGCGCCCTCAAGACATGGCTATTCACTATCTCCCTTCCTTCCGCCGCGCCCTCAAGACATGGCTATTCCAACAAGCGGGACTGGCCTAGGGCAATTTTTAGAGGGGTTTTTAATCATATTTTAATTAGACAACATTTAAATATTTCTTTTTAACTAATTTTAATTTTGTAATTGTTATTGGTGTATTTTTTAACTGATTGTCAGCCGCCCTGAGTCCGCAAGGAGANGGGACTGGCCTAGGGCAATTTTTAGAGGGGTTTTTAATCATATTTTAATTAGACAACATTTAAATATTTCTTTTTAACTAATTTTAATTTTGTAATTGTTATTGGTGTATTTTTTAACTGATTGTCAGCCGCCCTGAGTCCGCAAGGAGAAGGGCGGGATATAAATTCAATAAATAATAATAATAATAATAATAATATAATGATTTATATTGTTTGCCCTCATGACATGAAGTAAAGGTATGAGTAAATATAATGTAATATAAATAATTGAAATAAACAGTTTTCCAGCTGTGCTTAATGGATGTAGGAAACAGATAGTACATACATACATGTACACACCAGCAACATAAATTAGAAATATACTGAATTAAAGAATGGATTCTTTGTTTGGCCCAATATAACATCTTCCCTGCTATTTTTTATTTTGGGTTATTCCACAATGTCAATTTCTCATATGATTTGGGATCAAAATATAAATGCTTACCTATTAATAAATATCTTTCTGGCAGCTTTCAAGGCTGGAAATGAAGATGCCTGTTTAATATACCTGGACCGTAAAATGTGCTTAGATTTCCCACATTCTCTAGATAGATCCAAGAGAGGAATAGTTATAGAGGACCTCATTCTGAAAGAATATAGGTGTTAGAATAAAACCCCAATAATATAGATGAAGATTTGCTAGGTTAAAACTGGTATCATTTCCAGGTCTATGTATCTTGATTTACCTAAGTCTGATTGAGGTTGAGTTCTACCGCTATGTTTATATTTACACAGTATATATTTTCCTTCCTTCCATCAAAAGAGAATGAATAGAAAGTATCTAATTTATCTCTTCTGCTACCCTGGCAGATAGAGGAAATCAAAAAAAGTCATCCCAAAACCTTTCCTGTAAATCAAGAGACTTTCCAGACTGGCAGATTGTGGCATAGAGACTTCAAGGCAGTTTTTCACCAATTTTTAGAGCTTTAGGAAAATATGGATGTTATTGATGAGGAGATAAAAACATGCTAGGGATTTATCTACAATTTGCTGTTTCCTTCCAATACTCTGGATTTAGAGCCTAATGTACCTACATGTCTTTTTTATATAGTTGTAAGAATAAAATTTTACTTAATTGTGTTCCGCTTCTGGTGACGAAGTGTACACTAGGATTAGGGTATCTGCAGTGGAGGGCTGGTGCTATTTAACAGCATTAAAAGGGGGATCCAAGTGGGTAATCTCAATTCTGTCTTGTTTTAATGTGCAACTTGCACAAGTAATGCAGTTTATTGGCAGCAGTACAGAATTGAGTTATCATTTTATAACAATAGCACTTGGACCTGTATACCACTTCATAGTGCTATACAGCACTCTTTAAGCACTTAACAGAGTCAGCATATTGCCCCCAACAACCTGAGTTTTTATTTTACTGATTTGGAAGGATGGAAGACTGAATCAACCTTTAGCCCATCAGGATCAAACTCCTGGCTGTGGACAAAGTTAGCTTGTAATACTCATTCTAACCACTGCTCCACCAGAGCTCTTCCTTTATTACAGTGGTTCCCAACCTTTTCTATAGCCCGCACCCCTAGAATGCTTCTGATATATTTTCGCACCCCTTACAAAAGTTCAAAATAATGGCAACAAATTATGCATATACAGTAGTGGCCAAAATTGTGGAAAACTTTTGGGAAAAGTGTACAGTAGAAATGCCACCTTTGGTTAAGTTTCCACCAATTTTTCTTCTAATTTTTTTATAACTGTAGCCTTGTTCACTTAATAATTCTATTTTACATCGCTTTCTGGGCAACCATTACTTTAATTTTATTATGTTTTACAAGCTCACTAAATGAAAGAACACAAAAAACCCCAACCAACTTGATAGCGATCACATAACACACTGACAAATGTCCTCCTCTCAGCTTCAATACATGACATCAATAACTGAATCCTACTGTGATCTGATTGGCTCATTGCCAAAACAAGATGAAACCTGATTGGCTTTCTAAACAGTCATGCTCATTGGCTACAAACAGATGAAGGAAAGCTATCTGATATCAACCTAAGCAAGTTGAGCTTTCTTTTTCTGGTTATTTGGCTATAACTTTTCATAGAATACAGTACAGATAATTGAACAAACTTTGTTGCATTACATTCTTGATTAAATTATCTTTCCATTGATATATAATTTTATGGTACTACTCCTCCCCAAAAGTGGTGTTATTAGCCATCAAACCTCAAAAATACACTTTTCCCAAAAGGTTTCCACAATTTTGGCCACTACTGTAACTATAATTTTGAAAACCCAAGTTTTCGCACCCCCCGGAATATCGTCTCGCACCCCCAGGGGGTGCAAGCACCCTGGTTGGGAACTCCTGCTTTATTATTTAATGTGTGTTTTCTGTCTTCCCATTCTAATCTAAAACTTAATTATAATTTATATAGTCTTGTTTTTTTAAAATTATTGTAAGATTAACAGTACATATATGGTCATGTCTATCCAAAAGCAAGTTTCATGAGTTGAACATAATATGCAACAAACATGAGACTTTCAGTCTTAAAACTGCAGCCCAAGAACACTACTAGGAGCGATAGTTCAAAAGACTTAAAGGCAGTCAGTAGGGACATTTCTTTACACTGTATTGTGCAACTATTTTGTTTTACCTTCTGTTTTAAGAACAAAATAAAGAGGAGGTAAGGACAAAACTTGATGACATCTTATTGACCTTCTAGTATTCAGTGAAGGAAGTAGAGTGATTGTACAATAAAAAGAATATCTGGAAACATTCTAATCTCAAAGTAAGAGTTTACTTCAGAACCCTAAGCATTAGTTTATAATTTATAAAAAGTTTGATAGCTCTAAACCCAGTGTTTTAAAGACACAATTTACTTGTTTTCTAATACAGAGAGATGTAATGTTGGAAATGTTGTAGAAGGCTTTCAATTTTCCTTTTTTATTATCATACACAATCCTGCCACTTGATGTCATTCTAACCTAAGCTAATGTTTAAAGTGCTTTGACAAATCTGAGCCTATGCTGTATTTTCCTGCTTGATTTTTTTTTTTACAACCCCGTTTATCTGCAAAAGAGTTTTGTGTCATCTCATGAAATTGTTTGTATCACTTAAGCCATAAGAAAGCTACTTATTAATTAGACAAGTTTGCATTTCAGCAATTTCAACAATGCTGACTGTCTGAATTCAAATATAAAATATGCAGACTTTTCTTGCCTATTGATAGTTCACCTACAGAATATAAATACACACTAACACTCATAGTTAATATTTGGGGTGTTCAAAGAGCAAAATGGTGCTTTTTTCCCCTTCCACTTCTTAAACTCTTATTTACCAGCTATAGAAATTAGAAATATAAAAATTCCTATCTGAACTGAACACTCAATTAAATGTTAAGAGAAAACAAGAAGAGAAAAAACCTTAGTTTTCTGGTGACAATAAAAAGCTAAATAAATGAATAAATAACTTCATTACAAATGAAAGTCTGAATGCCTCTAGGACTAGGTAACCAAATCCTACCACTGCCAATCAAATGACAATATCATCATCATAGCGAAAACGTGGAAGACAAGGCGGAAATGTGGGGTGATAGAAAGTAGAAATCATTGCCATCTCAACTCCTGTAAATTTTCCTAAATGAGAAATATAATGGCATGATAAAAGTCCTTCTCAGATGTGTACACCTTATTTTTCAGATGACAGATGTCTTTTACAAAAATCTTCTTAGATAATTATATAAATGCTGTGGCTAAATTATATTCCATTCAGGAAGAAAACAACTCTAATTTAGTACATCTGCAAATTTTGTTTTGACGTGAAAATTAAGCCAGTTTGAAAAAAACAAATATGGATAAATGAGATAAAATTATCCTGAAATTCTTGAGTGACAGATTTTCATCCTCCTCAAAAAGAGTGAATAAAAATAGAAAGCATTCTATATGCCAAGCAGTATAAATACCGCAGGCATTTCTTAATGGCTAGTTATTTCTTTTTTATATATACATAGATTAAGGAATGGATTTGTATTGAGCACAGATATAAATAGCTATTTGTTATATTAAATACTTTTTTTTTTTTGCCATGTAGAGAAATCAGTAAGCAATCTCCAACCCATCCAATTGCTGAGGAATGCTGGTTAATTATAGCAGCAGAGGGCAACAAAAACCAAGTGCTAGATAGCCGGATATATTTAACAAATTCTACATCATAATTTCACTGAGGAGTTGCTTATAAACATTTATAAGAATTAAGCTTTTTCCGTGTACCGGTCCTTTTAATCATTACAAACTGTTAATCCCTCATTTTTATCAGTATTGTATGTGTGCAGATATGCAACTGTCTGCATGAAAGCAATTTGAACAGATCATGGGATGCAGCTGATCTTGTGTGGGTTAAGAAGCAAAGTGAGGCTGGTTTTGTTAGTATGTGATGAGAGGAATAGCAAGGAATACAACATTGTAAGCTAGGCTGGGAAGGTGAAAAGAGTCACTCTAAAGATGAGAATACAATGAAACAATGAAACACAGAACAAGCCTGTGAGGTGAAGTGGGCTGAGAGAGAGTGACTGACCGGAAGTCATATGCTAATTGTTTTGATGTTTTATTTATTTTATTACTTATTTATTTATATCCCACCTTTATTATTTTTACAAATAATTGAAGGCATCAGACACATTTTCCTCCTCCTATTTTCCCAACAACAACACTGTGAGGTGGGTTGGGCTGAGACAGAGAGCCTGGCCTGAAGTCATCCAGCTGGCTATAGAAGTGTTTATATTTTACATTGTTACATCATCACTCCCCCCAAATAGCACAAAGTTGCATTTTTTTTTTTTAAAAAAATGATGACAATGTTTAATATCAAACAGAGAGGTGAACAGCAGCACTCATGGTTTCCCATTTTTGATGCTAATCTTATGTAGTGCCTGTAGCATTTACTATCTAGTGGAGAAATAGCAAATATTATTTGGCTAGTGAATATATCTGACAGAAAATTTAAATTCTAGACCAATAATAATTGCATTTTGACAAATGTTATCTGCCTGTTTTCCGGCTAAAAACAATAAAAAGCAAACCTGATATGTGCTATATAAGAGTTAATAGGACTTATTACAACGGCAAGATTTACCACAGAAACAGGAGGATTTTTGTTTGAATGCTACAATTGCTTCTCAAGATTTGGTTGAACAAGTGGATCCGGTGGTAGCTGATGAAAGTTATCCACACCCTGAAGAGGCCATATTAGAACCTTACATTGATTTTTTAAAAACGAATAAAATTGTGGAACAAGGAATAATAGAAGAGAGACTGAGTAACCCTGAACAGGCTTTTATATATCAAGATATACAATTTGAAGAGTCAGAGCAATTTAATTGTGAATTTATACTGGGACTAAAGGTGGAAACTATTAGGCAAACTAATTTTATACAAAGCTGCTTGGACTCATTTCAACTGCTAAAAATAACAAAGATTGATATCCAGATTATATTGGCAGAAAGGGGAGCAAATTTTGCTCAGTTTGAAGTGATTAAGTTTTGTTACCAAATCTTGAGGTTTGATAATCGAAACGCTTTAATATTAACTTGGTACAGAAAGAAAGCCAGAGTTAGATATAAATATGACATTAAATGTTATCGGATGGGTTAAAAATGTTTTAAAGGTTTTTTTCTGATTTAATGACGAAGGAAGACTATTATAAATATGATAATGTTGCAATAATTGAATTTGTTTGACTTAATTA
>NW_015391380.1:7807-13799 GCF_001527695.2 Protobothrops mucrosquamatus
GATATTTGAAGAATTAACTAAATGAATAATTTTTATTAATACGGAGGAGATGGATTGTTTAAGTTTAGACTTTGGAGTTAGAGATATTAATATTTGTTTACTTGTATTTGAATATTAGCCTAGGTTGGTTTGGGAAGTCCGGGGGGTGGGGGGATGGGTTATAACATTGTGTAATATCTGTGATGTATTTCTTTTTTTTATGATAAAAACAATAAAATTTTATATTGAAAAAAAAAAAAAAAAAGAGTTAATAGTAATACAGATATATAGGTTTTTCTGCTTCCAGACTGGAGGTACAAATGTAGTTTGTAAAATGATGCTGCGGAAACTTCACCCCACCTGTCTCTTTAACAAGATTCCATAGCTGTGAAAATATTTATTTCCTTTTTTTGAGGCTGGAAAGAATGAAAAGGGAGCTGCATATCTGTGATGGACCCAAAAGAGAAAGTAAATTGAGAGAGATGAGCTACCATGTTAGTTTTTAGGTACAAGTTCACCCTAATTATTTTTAAAAATTCTTCTAGGATGCTAGGAGGGATGTCTGCATCTTCATCTCAGTTGTGTTAGAAGCCTTTCTAAAATAATTTGAAACCTGAACACATATCCCTGGGCTATTATAGAAGGTCCAAGCTATCAATTTAGTTTTCATTGAGACAAATAGATTGAAGTTGACAGCAAAAACTATATGCTATGCAAATGTCATCTTTCAGACCACAATTGTGCCTTGAAGCATGCTCAGTCAAATTATGCCATGGCCTATTGATAAGAATGGTGCCAGAAACCTTCTGTAATGGATATATTTTACTCAATATTATTGAAAGAAGAAAGGGACAGGAATGTGCTTTTGTATTCAGCTTACTCAATAGAGGGCTTGCTATAATTCACAAGTAGTAGCAAGAACACCAGAATTTTACTTTTCAATCAATCTGTCAGAGGAAAGCAATCAACAAAACCAATATAACATTGCTGTATATGATGTAGTTATTACAATGTACTGTTACTGGGTTTAATCTGACTGAACCGGTCTAGCATAGACAGGATTTGGCTCAACCTGAGTAGAATATATTAGCTAAGGGGTTTTGCACTTACCTTATGTAAACATTCTGATGGGTTTTATATCCCAGAAACTGTGTGACATTAATTTGGTTGTGAATAGCCAGCCTGCATTCACAATGTCTTTAGACCAGACATTTATCTAGTCTAAATGATAAACAGTTTATGTGCTTCAATAATTATCCTGTCTCCAGCATGACTTTTAGCTCATAGACTTGGGAGATTTAGTCTATTCACCCCTCCTTGACAGGTTTTCTGTTTAATCTTTTTTTTTTTTTTTTTTTTAAAGGGGTGTGGAATTATAGGGAACAGAATCCTGGAATAACAGAGCAAGAAGATATTGTACCTGAGCTAAGAAAATAAATAGAGGGTATCACTTTCCCAATAGCTCTGATGGACAGTTAGGATTACTCCAAGAATTTGGGAAGGCCCAAAGAAAGAAGCAGACAATTTTGTGCTGGAATTCAGGTTATCTCTGAGGATTTTGTTTGTTTGTGTGGGTGTCTTCGAGCCAGTGTTGATTCCTGGTGACTATCTGGACTAGTTCTTGTGGTTTTCTTTGCAAAAATTTTCAGAAGTTACTTTACTTCCTTACTAGGACTGAGAGAGAGTGACTGGCTCAGAGTCACCCACCAGCTTTGTGCCTAAGGCAGGATGAACTCTGTCTCCTGGTTTCTAGTCTGATGCCTTAATCAACACACCAGACTTGCTCTCTGTTTCTAAAGAATAGCTAAGCGTTTTAATCAGAAGTGGCATTAAATTGTATCTTTTTTGTCTATGTGAGATAGTTAGGCCTTTTAGTTTCTTGCTATTTTTTTCCCTCTGCACATTCAGTGCAATTTTGGTTAGTTTTCCAGGAGATTTATTTTTCTCTTTAATAACTTCTTGTAAGTTGAAATCTAATTTGGAAACAGACATCTCATTCATTAATCATAGACTTTAGCACCATTCTGTGGGCTGCTGAGAACATTGATTTTTTTTTTCTAAATTGGGTTTCATAGACAGGCAATCCTCAATTTACAACCAGTGTCTTGGTAACCCTTCAAAGTTACTACCCCCCCACGTTATGACCCATGTTTGGAGTTCTGATGTTAGTCTCCCCATGACCATGTGACTGCATTTTGGGTGCTCAGCAACTGGCCCACATTTATGGCCATTTACAGCACCCCATAGTCAGGTGACCATGATTCTGGACAGTTTTGATGGAAACCAGTGTTTACTTTTGGTTTCTGGCAAAAACTGAACAATGGATTTGCTTAACAGCCACATTTCTTAATGACTGTTGTGTTTGCTTAATGATCACTGCATGAGAAATGTTGTAAAATCAGGTCTGTTCACATAGTGACCCATTTTGCGATTGTTGTGACTTACGACCATAATTGGCAAACTCATTTACGGTTGTAACTTGAGAACTACCTGTATGCTATCTTTGAGATTTAGGCAGAGTTGGGGAGGTGCTTCTTTGAAGATAATTGGTAGCATCTACATGGAGGGAAGTGTGTAGTGGGGTGCCCCAGGGCTCTGTTCTGGGCCCAGTGCTCTTCAACATCTATATCAATGATTTGGACGAGGGGATAGATGGGGAACTCATCAAATTTGCAGATGACACCAAGCTGGCAGGAATAGCCAATACTCCAGAAGACAGGCTTAAGATACAGAAGGATCTGGACAGACTTGAACACTGGGCACTATCTAACAAAATGAAATTCAATGGTGAAAAAAGCAAGGTTCTACATTTAGGCAAGAAAAACCAAATGCAAAGGTATAGTATGGGGGGTACCTTGCTCAATAGTAGTAACTGTGAGAGGGACCTCGGAGTCCTAGTGGACAATCACCTAAATATGAGCCAGCAGTGTGCTGCAGCTGCCAAAAAGGCCAACACTGTGCTAGGCTGCATTAACAGAGGGATAGAATCAAGATCACGTGAAGTGTTAATACCACTTTACAATGCCTTGGTAAGGCCACACTTGGAATACTGCATCCAGTTTTGGTCACCGCGATGTAAAAAATATGTTGAGACTCTAGAAAGAGTAGAGAAGAGCAACAAAGACGACTGGGGGACTGGAGGCTAAAGCATATAAGGATTGGCTGCTGGAATTGGGTATGTCTAGTTTAATGAAGAGAAAGACGAGGGGGGACATGATAGCAGTGTTCCAATATCTCAGGGGCTGCCACAAAGAAGAGGGTGTCAAGCTATTTTCCAAGGCACCTGAACGCAGGACAAGAAGCAACGGGTGGAAACTAAGCAAGGAGAGAAGCAACCTAGAACTAAGGAGAAACTTCCTGACAGTTAGAACAATTAACCAGTGGAACAACCTGCCTCCAGAAGTGGTGAATGCTCCAACACTGGAGGTTTTTAAGAAGAGACTGGACAGCCATTTGTCCAAAATGGTATAGGGTTTCCTGCCTGAGCAGGGGGTTGGACTAGATGACCTCCAAGGTCTCTTCCAACTTTACTATTATTATTATTAGTAGCTACACCTGAGGCAGGAAAGTGGGCCCAGGGTCTGTAAGCAAGACAAAGTTTGAAACTTCCAGACTTTTATAATCTGTGGGTCAAGTGATTACAGGTAACTTACTGGACTCAGATGCTAATGAAATCCTTATGAACTAATGAAACAACTTTCCAAATTGTATTACTAATAAATTGAGAGAATTGAATAGCAGCCAAGAGAGTGAGTTAGCTAATCATGAGTAGACTATCACAGACATACCAGCAGAATACATGACAAAAAAAGAAACAGAAATAGGAAGAATAAATGATGGGGGAAAATGACCTGAAATCATTGTCATTATGAGCAGACCAGTGGCAAACGGTGTGTTTAGGAACAAAGTCCCATAAAAGTCCCTTCTATACCAGGTGTAGACGTTAAGTATGATGACCTTGATGGAGCTATGCAGAAATTGCTATCTGGAAAAAGGGAGCTGAAAGACTTTTTAAGTCCAGAAATACAAAATAAGCAGTATCACTAATATTGTGTAAAAACAACAGTTATTCTGTGAATAAGAATAAAATGAAATGGAGAATAGGGAGTACAACTTAGTTTGAGAAAAGAAATTTGATAGAAGGGATGATGGTTGGATTGCCTTATCATTCCCTCATCTTGTCCATCACACTTTATTTTTTTTTAGAACAAGTATTAGATAATTTCTTTTAATTACTGTCTCCAATCACTCTATTAAAATTATTTCTGGCAGTTATAAAGTGATACAAAGAATTTCCTTTTTAGCATAGTTTTTAGTCCTGGATTTTGAAAATTAATTCTCTCTGGATTTTGTTTGGAGCAAAAAAAATTTTTTATACTGCACATATGGCCATTCATTTTTAATAATATATTAAATGAAATATATTTTAAATTTAATATATATTAAAATTCACAAGTAAAAATAAACATGAAAATATATTGAAAAGTTCAAAAATAAATAAATAAAATAAAAACTAAGCCCAAAGAATAGAAAAAAAGATAATGAAATAAATTGCTTCTGATCTTTACAGCATTCACAAACTTAGCATTCCCTCTTCCCTTTTTAAAATTACATTGCATAGTTCCTTTCTATTCCATATTCCAGTGATCCCATACATTTTGGCACTAGGGACCAGTTTCATGGAAGACAATTTTTCCATAGACCCCAGGAGGGAGGAAAGGAGGAGATGATTTCACATGCTACCTAGATCCTGGCCATGAGCAGATGAAGCTTCGTTCACTTGCACAACCTGGTTCCTAACACGCCATAGTACTGGCCGTGGCCTGGGGATTGGGGAACCCTACCATGTTCAATCTTTTTAAATCAGCAAATTCAGAAACGGCACTTTATTTTTTTTCTGTTTTCAGAAAAAAAGTTGATAAAGGGTTTCTAGTCTTTTATACAATACTTAGTGTTTTATCCCTGATCAAACAGCTCAGTTTTTGCAATTTCTGCAAATTTACCACCTTCACAATCCAATATTCCCTTGCGGATATTTCAGTATTTTTCCATTGTTATGCATATCATAGTCTTGCTTACAAATAGCCATTCCTAATTGAAATTGGCTAAATGAAAAAAAAATTAGCCCAGAGTTCTTATTTGAGGCATAAACGATAAAGTTAAAATTATCCTACTTTGCACACATTATGTTAGGCTTTAGCTCTTTGGAAAAGGTTTTAGGACTGGGAAAGGTGGAACAAAAGACAAGAACACGACAATCAGCTTCAAGGTGATGGGGCAGAATAAAGAATGCTTGTTTGTTTATATTTCCCTGATGTAGTTTCATGGAATATTTTATGTTCACCAGATTTACAAATTGCAGAAAACATCAACATATCTCTTAATGCTATTTTGATGCTTTCTAATACAGTGTGTTTTTTTTGTAAAATGTTTGAAAATATAATATTTGGTCATGCCAAGGTGATATATTATCTTAATAAACACCAATACTCTTTGATAAGTGATGGATTAAGTGATACTCTTCTGTATCTTCTAAAACACAATATACATTTAAAAAATTAAATAGCTCCCAAGGTGTCTCCTCACGGTTAGCTCAAGTGCAAGTCAGTCAGTTGAAGCATCTTTGATGGAAAAAGTCTTCATCTGACAGAAGACATCTGTTTTCTTTATTCTATTGTCTAATTTTCATTATCAACCTAAGTAGATCTTAAGAAAACTCTATATAACACACAGTTGAATATCATGATGAAAGCTAACAAACTTTCATTCAGATTAAAGGGCATCAGGCCCTCTTACCGTGGGTTATTTTTTTTACTGTTGTTGGTCTTCTCAGCCAGCCACACTGAATTATCCCCAGGAACTGTGCTATCTTTCTCCTTTAGCCTAACCTAATCCTGCTTAACTCAGTAATGAGGTATTTTTCTTATCACAGCCAATTCCGTGATGTCATGAATTATGAAGTCACTATCTCCAGATTGTTCAGTAGATGTTTAAAGAGAAGTTAGTTCAAATT
>NW_015391380.1:13929-25974 GCF_001527695.2 Protobothrops mucrosquamatus
TGTTTAAGATAGCTTTCCCCAATATGTGTATCTTCCAGTTATCTGAGTTTGTTCTAAATCAGCAATGTTAAAGCAGGAAATTCTAGGAGTCTGCAGATTTGGTAGGATTCCAGTATACATCTTAAAACAGTACTGAATATAATAATATCTAGTGATAAAAAATAACCCTAAAATGTTTTTACAAGTTAAATAACAACAATTAAAAATCATGTTCCATGCTCTGACTTTTCCATTTGTTTTTCACATCTAGAATATGAGCATAATAAATTTTCCCCCAAAGATTCATAATAAGTTAGTGGGTTAAATTGGTGGGTGGGTTTCTATTTTGTCAAATAAAGAGCAAGTTTCTGAAAAGGTGTCTGTTTTCTATTAACTTTGAATAACTTTTTAATGTATTTGCTTGAATGTATTTGAAATCAGTATATAATGATCCTTTGAAGGCCAATCTTAATGACAAGATCTGTCTCCATCTTCCCATTTGTTATTACAATTTACAAATTAAGAAAATATCCCCCCCCCAGATTGCACATTGCCAGAATAGAGTCATTTAAAAAAAAATATTAGATATGGTTTGTTGATTCATCAAAAATAATTAAAGGCACTAATCAAAGTTGGAGTTTAATATTGTAAGCTGCAGTTTCTGAGATTATTTCAAATGTGTTTAGTCAAAAATGTGGGATTACTGAGCCAATCTACTACGTGAGGAGTCAAATACCATTATATGCCTTTCCCTGACTGAACAAATGGAGCAGGATTAATTCATAATGTCATCTATGGGTTATTTTATTATTACCTTAATTTCAACTGACAATGTCTTAAGCAGTTGGTTCCCCCTACTCTAGTTTTAATGTTTTCATAGAGAATGCCAAATATTTTCCTAAACAGATTTCAGAGTTTCCATATTCCCCTTTTAACCATTATCCGGTATTGATCATGAAAGCTATTTTATATGAATCAGAAATTCATAATTCAAACTCTGGTTTGAATTATGGTTGTTGCTAACATCGCCCCTATGTTCATTTCAGATAGATGGAACACAAATGGCACTTTAGGATTAGCAGATTTCACATTCAAAGGAATAAGGTTCTAAATAATGGTACAAAAAAAAATTGCTATCCCTTATTAATCTGTGTATGGTAGATACTTTCTCCTTTTGTGTCTCCTCAACTTTTTATTTTGCAGCACTGATATCTGATGAAATAAAGCTCAGGGTGATTTCTTGTGAAACTGCAGTCCTGCCAGCATCCTCTGACCCTGGATGAACCTTTGACAAAAAGTTTATTTCCCCATCCTCTGAGAAGCTAGGACAGTTGCATACACCCTTCCTGGCCACCTAACTTTTCAGTTGACTATGATGAAAGTGGATGGAGAGAATTTTAGCACTCATGCAGACTTATTCTCTGTCCTGTGCATCTATTAACTTCTATAGCATATTTAATGGGTCAGAAATATATTCTTTGCTGCTAATACGCACCTTGCATGTCTGAATCCCATACAGAGAAGCAGCTGCTTGAAAATAATAAATGATGAACATTCCATATTGTTTCAGGTAGTCTAAAAAAGACATATCATGATGTAAATAGCAGAGAAGCTTGTTCAGAAACACCGGGCATCTATTCACTTACCTGCCCTGCTTGCATAAAAAGCCAGGATTATGGGTTCTCAATAAATAAAAAGGCCATACAGAAATAAGCTTTAAATTGTCTTCTTTCAGTCAATTGCTTCAAACTGCTTTTCTGTATTCCCAAATCCAGGATCAAGAGTGAGCCAGTTATGGGTAAACATTGCTACCATCACAAACTTGAGTAAAGTATCTAAGCACAGGTGTTTTTTCCGGGCTAACAATTTTTTAAAAAAACCTTAGACTTTCTGTTTGAAGGTTCGGCCATCAGATCGAAAATATATTTAGTGAAGTCACACACTCCATCCTATATGCAAATTGTCTGAGTTTATGGAAAGCAACAGTGTCACCCTTAAGATGATTTATGAAAGAGGTGTTGGCAAAAGATTGTTTTTCTTTGATTTCTACTGTCAATAGGTTTTCAACATTTCCCCTCTAGGTGCTTTTTTTTCTCCTGTTCATCTGAAGGGAAGGTAGTAGGGAAAATGAAACCTACAGTTGCTAAGCAACCAGACCTGCTCCTTTCCAACATACTAGGAGGAAGGTGCCAGAAGGAGCATGATGCAGAGAGAATTTGGGGTGCAGACTCAATTTCCATTTTTTGTGTACCTTAAATGTTTACAAATGGATCTGAAAGCAATATTTTTCCTAGCAAATCTGAAAAGAAACAGAGCAACGTTCAGCAGTGAATTAGCTATTTAATTTTTGCTGTTACATTATTAAACTACATTTAAGATGAGTGGTTTTTTTTAAAAAAAGAATTCTTTCCAAAGGCTAATAGAGTCAGTTTTGAAGATAGGTTAATGAAAATTTTTGGTAATGAAAGATTTATTCAATAATTCATAATAGACTAAAACTGACTTCTGAATTCTTTCTATTAATTCAACTGAAGTTTTTAATTTGTTTCAAATATCGATTGGCTCAGAGTTGAAACAGAAGTAGATTTTTTTTTTCTTTTTGGCAGTTGTCTGCCTCAGAGCTATTACAGTCAGAGAACCATCAGAAGAATAGCATTTGAAAAGTTGATTTTAGAGGATTAAGCTCCCCCCCCAGTATTGGAAAAAGTCCATTATGTGATAGATTTAAAGTGGAAAGGCGATAATAGATGTAGCCCAATTGTGAGGTACAGCTTCATACAGAACCTGACAAATTGGATTTTTGAAAAATCAATCCATCTCCTCCAGTTAAAATAAAGTAAAATCCTGCAAATTTGTAGGACAAATTTTCCTTTTATTAATAGGATGTTTCAAAGACATATCAAACATTGAATTGGAGTTTAAAAAAAAACATCCTAAGCTTTGCTTAACTATAAATTTCTTTGCTGCTCATATGCAACAGGCTATTTTGAACCAGGCTAGTTGGCTCTTTATGGCTTATCTACATATTCTGTGTTTAAAATATATACTTTTCTCCAGCTCTGCTGATTAGTTGATTTTTTTTTGTTTCTTTGAAGCAATTTTGTTACTTAAAATCAAATTATTAGTTTTGCATGGCTATGAATTTAACATGATTTTTAGCATGTAATCCTCTCCTCCATGTTTAATTATAATATGAAGTCCTTGAGTGAAAGTGATGAGTACTTTATCTTCTCTTTCTGGCAGCTTGGAAATGTGTCATAGTTTCTTCCAGGTGTTTTTCTTTTATCTTGACATGTATGCTCAAAACCTTGACATTTGAAATGAGGCTCCGTGCGCTTTGGAGAGAAGCAAGGCGTAAAGAGTAAGAATCCAATGCACTGTCTCTTCTGCTTAAAATGCAACTTACATTTGGTTTAATAGCTATGCTTGTGCAGCATGATGAACTGGGACTTGAGTAGGATTAACAAGTCAACTAAACATCTAAATCCAATTACTGTAGCTATGGAGTTAGAGAGGACCGATTTAACAGAAACAACTCTTCCAGTTAAATCTGTTATGCAAATACCCACAGCTCAGTCAGTGCTGGCGCATTTGCCCAGCTGTACCAACTATTGATGATCGCCAAATTCCCAGATCGATCAGAAGTAGCTATTTCCAAAACAAACAATAGGTGCAGTCTACCCGAGTTACTCCTTCATAAAAAAGGCTATGTGCCCTTCCTTTTACACAGCACAGGAAAAAAAAAGCAGAACTTTCCTGCCTTAATTTGCATATATATAGGCTTCTTCTGTGCACGAGAGGACTCATTGGCTTTCTTTTGTAACTTTCTCTTAATAAATTGTACCAGTCATGTTTTTGGGCTTAACTGTTTTCAATCCAGGCTGCGTTTTGTTCACTGCTGCTGGCATTCAGTGACATTGGCAGCTACTGAACATATCTCTAAGGCAGAAAAAACATCACTGACAGATTGTTTGCAGATATTTTTGCTGCAATGATTTTAAAGAAGGAAAAAAGCTCTGGATGCAGCAGCCTCTTGTATCTAAATTCTTAAAACTTTGATGCTTACTCTCACATGTTCACTTCCTTCTATGCAAGACATGGCACATAAGCGCTGCTTGACCAGGGTCCATAATATTGTCAGGGAGTTTACACATTCTCTCTGTTGTGTCCTGGGCCTGCTGAATGAGATGTAACTTTTGGGTTGCCTGTGAGCAGGCATAACTGTATTGAGAAATAACAACATGCTCAATGGAACAAGTGTATATGGATGTATAAATAATAAGCGTGTACTTATTGTTTAATCCAAGGGGGGAGGGGTGTTGTGTCCTGGGCCTGCTGAATGACTCAGCAGGCTCAGGAAAGCTGCAGAAGGGCCCGGGCAGACCACATGGTTGCCTGGGACCAGACAGGCTGTCTCCAGCCTTGCGCACATGCGCAAGGTGGGAGAATGTGGTGGAATGATTGGCTGACGCTGTCCCTGCCAGGGGACTATAAAAGGGTTTGCGCCATTTTTGTTCTCTGTTCTGTTGGTGAATTGCAATAAAGGAAGACTGTTTTTGTTACTCCGCTTCATCTCCATACCTCATCTATGGAAACAGAACACTCTCCATGATTGGTTTTCTTTGTTACCTTTTGGGAGGAGGCTTCATGGTATCTGAAGCAGAACAACTAGATTCTGTAATATCTATCTATCTATCTATCTATCTATCTATCTATCTATCTATCTATCTATCTATCTATCTATCTATCTATCTTCTATGTGTGTTAGTGTCATTTTTGTATAATTTGGCATTTTGGGGATGCTGCTGCTGTTGTTATTATTATTATTATTATTATTATTATTATTATTATTATTATTATTATTATTATTATTATTATTATTATTATATTCTTGGGATAGCGGTATTGTTTGGTGGGTGGTGATTCCCCCCTTCTATTTCAAGAGCGGTGCATTAGAATTTCATTTTACTGTGTGCCATTGTGTATACAGGAAAGTGACAAATAAAGTTATTCAATTCAGTTCAATTCATTTCATTTCAATTCAATTCAATGTGCTTTTTGGGAAAACTACATAAGTACATAGAGTCGAGAATTTGGGGGAGAATTTTAATGTCTATTGCCTTCTTTTTCATGTTCTGCCAGTCAGGATTGTGTGTCTTAGATAGCAGGAACAAGGCTTGTGTTACTTTTATATGATTATAATAAAATGCAAATAGTCATTTATTTTTTGAATTTATATAACTGCTCATCTCACCAACATGAGTTTGAATGGCGTACAATAAAACAATAATAATTGCACAGACTGATTACAAACAACAGCACAACAAAATAGCAACAATGATGTCTTGGGATATCTGTAAAAAATAACGTTTGCCTACAAGCTAGTACTCGTGGGACCACAAAACAAAGTAATAGAAAATGAAGAAACTAAGTGCTCTGAGACTTCAAACACCTACCACATTATGTCCCAGACTTAACAACTGTTGATAAGAAAAACAAAAAAGTCTGACTAATAATCCTGGAGGCAACAGAATAGAAGAGAAAGAACTGGGGAAAGCTCCAAAGCCTTACAAAATCTTGCAAATAGAAGTAGAACAATTGTGGCAAAGATAGTGCCAATATGATAGGTCCCTTGGGTGCAATCCCAAAACATCTCAAGCACTACTTGAACACCATCAGCACTGACAAAAATAATCACCAGTCAATTGCAAAAGGCAACATTATTTGAAACAGCTTACATCCTGCACTTTACCTTTAGTATTATTAAAAGTAAGTCAGCTTACTTTTAGTACTATTCAACAACAATATCTGCCTATCCCAAGTCCTTGGAAAAGACTCGATAGGTAGATAAAATGCCAAATCCAGTCTAAACATTTGCCTGACGAATAATAATACAGCACTGATAAAATTCATGTTTGGTTAGTTTTCTGTAGGCCTGAGGATGGTGAGAGAATACTTTAACTAAGGCACAGTATTGAAACTCAGAAGATGGCAGACTCTTTCACTGGAGTAATATAAAGTAGAATTTAATCAGCCATCTCTCATGGCCTCTGCATTGGCTCTTAAGGTTAATATCACACACTGAGCTATTGTCCAAGACCTCTTCAAATAGTACTATGCTATGATTTCTTCTTCCACTACTTATTTACTTTCTGCAGATTTATAATTTACCGTAAGTATTTTCATGCTGTTGATGTTTAATTCCAGTTTTTTTTATCCTACCTTTATATTTTGTTATATAACATTAGCTTATAAATATAATGTCTGGGAATTTTGCCCAACTCTTCCTTTCATTTTAAAAAATATTCTTTATTTATCCACTGGTTTACAAGCATACCAAGGCATTTCTCCTCTTTTCAGCAACATATATCTTGGCTTGCATATTGTAAATGGTGATAATACTTGTGCCTCAAGACTGTGTCATTTGTTATAATTATGAGCACATTTATAAATCCTTTCAACAAATAGACATCTGAGCATGTTCTATTCCCCAAAGCTACAGATTTATACATTTTGTCTTGACTCATGAGGCAGATTTAAATTTTAGTCATTGCTACCCATTCACTCTTACTCATCTATCATTTGTGAAGAATGTCACGGAAAGAAAAACTTAATCAAGCCTAGCAGATGTTTGCAAAAAATAAAATCTAAAAAATAAAACAGTCTATTGCTATTTCTGATTTCTGGGAAAGTCCAAATATAAAATTAAAAACTTTTCCCCTTTTCAATTCCTTTTTATTGGAATTGTCCACTTGGATCATATTTGTACTGCATGTCAGAGGGAAAAAGGTGGCAATCATTTGGACATCACCACAAATGGTTCCCAAAGTAGCTGAAACAGTAACTCTGCTATTGCTCAGATTACTCATTTATTTGATTTCTTAGGCTGCCCACTTGCTAGCAAAATAAACCCCTCCTCACATATTCATAAAAACACAATGTTGGGTATAAATAAACTCCAAATACATAATATTAGATGGGTCCACACAGCATCAGGCCAGAACTGGTAGCTAATTTTTTGTTGCCCGGGCCCAGAATGGACTTCTGGAAGTGGCATCCACACAGAGAACTAGTTGTTCACATATTTGAATCCCACCACTGACTACCGGGCCACAGCCCGTTTGAAACTGGGTCGTGCAATTGACGAGCAGGTGCATGCCCGCGCATGAAGCTCCCCTTGTGTGAGCGGTAGCTACTTGCTCCCCTAAAGAGCGGGTAGTTGAAGTTACAATCCTAAGGATCCTGATCATTTCTTTGGTCCAACATGTTCAAAGATAACTGGGCAGACACCTCCTCAGACATCTTCTCTGTACCTATAACAAGGCCAGCATCCAATGGTGAGTTAATCCAAGTGATTTTGTCTAACAGATGCCGAACAGATTCTTTCATGTGCCCTTACCTCTGAGCTCCCCCTACCAAAGAGGGCTCATGTCACCCTAAACAGCCATAGTATAGCTATGTGTGGTGGCACAGTGATTAGAATGCAGTATTCTGCTGACTGCCAACTGCCAGCAGTTTGGCAGTTCGAGTCCCACTGGCTCAAGGTTGACTCAGCCTTCCATCCTTCGGAAGTCAGTAAAATGAAGACCCAGATTGTTGGGTGCAATATGCTGACTCTGTAAACTGCTTAGAGAGGGCTGTAAAGCACTATGGAGTGGTATATAAGTCTAAGTGCTATTACCATTGCTATGTATGGATGAAATAAGGGTGGAGAAGTACTGGAATTTCACTGCCCTTGCTGCCTCAAGGTAGATCTTAATAGTGGCTCTAACTCATGTTCATTTGAGTTCATCCTTTGTCAAGTGTCAGGAACACTATTTATTATTTTATGTCATGTCATCTCCCTCAATTTTTCCATAAGCTATGGAGAATGACGGGATCCACAAGAGGTTAGAGGTTGCATAGGTGTGATCTAATCCAAAGCCTTGGCAGTTCTCTTTTTCCAAGTAGCCACCAGGGTTTCAAGTGGACTATGCAGATGCCATTTCTTCCCAAAAATCGTTGAATTTTCTTTTGGTTATAATCAGCTGAGGCAGATTATATTTTAATCCTTTTTCTTGTACAAAATCATTTTGTTCATTTTGAGTTCTAGCAGTATTCTTTTATGTATTTAATAATTAATTTTTTATAGTTACAAATGATTCTACCACATATTGATGTCTTGGGGTTGTAACTAGTATTTGGAATTCAGTGTTTAATTTTTAACAATTGAGCTGATATTTGACTAATAATATGCTGGAAGGCAGGTATAATTTGGTGTAGCTATTGCATATTTGAAAAGTAGTTATACTGCATCTATGAAAGGTTAATGAATATGTAAAATGTTAATGAATCTGCTATTTTATTGTAAAAGGGGTAAAAACAGTGCAGTCAGAACAAGATGTAATAAACCCCCATAGTAATGGATTTGTAGGAGGAGAGCTGTGTTAATCTATGGCATCAAAAATTAAGGAATGTAGTATCACCTTTTCAGATACAATGAAGTGGCATCCTATGTAGGTGATGTAGAGAGTGTGTGAGCCCCATATATCTACTTTGCCACCCATTTATATTATCCACACTATTGTAGGCCCCACCAATTTCACATACATGCTGTTTGTCTAATGTGAATATGTCATCTCCCAATGGTGCCCTTCTGGACTCCACATAATACAGTTCAGGCCAGACTTTTCATAAAAGAATGAATGAAAACAAGTTTCAATCAGGACTCAAAACAAGGCAATATCAGAACTTTTTAGGATACTGATTTCAAAATAGCCATCTTGGGAAAAAAATAGCACAAATGAAGGACAGATCACTACATACACCAAAAGGTTTCAAGCTACTTCTGAAGGTCTCAGTAAATACAATGGGTTTTAACACATTATAATTGTTAATAAATACGCTTCTAATCTGTCTCACATCTAACCTGCATTTGCATAACCATTTTGTCTTCCCCTCCTTTACTAACCCCTATGTGATCCCAATTTAAATCCTAACATCAGCTTAGTTATTTTATGGCATCTGATGAAGTGAGCTGCAGCTCACAAAGGCTTATATCACTTTTAATAAAACGTGTTTAACCTGAAAAGGTACTACTGGACTCTTTCTAAGTAACGGATGTGAAATGGCCAATTGTAAAAATAATAAAAATAAAATAAATTCTAACTGGAGATTCGGCTACTTGCTTTTAGTGTTTTCTTTCATTCTAGTTTTTCATATAAGTGAAGAAACAACAAAGAGTGACTATTCAAGAGAAAAGCCACTGGATGTCACCCTTTGCTTGTACTTGATTTATCCTGAGTTTCCAGCATTGAAGAGAGAGAAAGAGAGAGAACATAGCATCCCAAGGCTGGAAGGACATCAGAGGTCTTCTAGTCCAGCACCCTGCTCAAGACAGGAGACCATATACAGGTAGTCCTCGACTTACACCAGTTCATTTAATGACCGTTCAAAGTTACAACGAAAAGGAGGGAGGGAGGGAGGGAGGGAGGGAGAGAGAGAGACTTAAAAGTTCTTACATCTTATATTTTGTGTGCATGTAAGTATATGTAACATCTGAATAAATGTCTTAGGCCTGAGGCCCCAATGCCAGTCTGTGGCTTGTTAGGAACCGGGCTGCACAGCTGGAGATGAGTGGTGGGCAAGCGAGCGAAACTTCATTTGTATTTGCAGCCACTACCCAGTGCTAGCATCACCACCTCAGCTCCAGTTCAGATCATCAGGCATTAGATTCTCATAGGAGCATGAACCCTACTGTAAACTGACCATGCGAGGGATATAAGTTGTATGCTCCTCTCTCGCCTCCATCGAATCTGTGGAAAAATTGTCTTCCATGGAACTGGTCCCTGGTGCCAAAAAAGTTGAGGACCACTGTCTTAGGCAACTTGAATTTAGGTGGTTTCTTAGAGAAAAGCAGGAGTTTATATATGCCATATGACTAAAAGTATTTCCATAGGTCAATTGTCTGATTATGTTGAGGGCAACTAGCATGTTAAGCATGTTAACACCTGTAAAAGTCAGATCCACAAGCGTCATCCCTTCCCAACTCTCATGTTTTGAGTCACACCAAATTGTATCCATCTCTGATGGAAAAAATGTCTGCCAGGATAGTGAATTCTGTCTCCCCTGCACCCAGGTATGTCTCCCTCCCTGTCCATTAGGCAGAGGGATCATTTGAGCATGCATGGGATTCACAGAACAAAACAGCAAGGAAACCTCTCTTGAAATCTGTTGATATATACACAGTATGCAGTCACATTTATATATAATCTATCTATTAACTATTACAAAATGTACTATACAGTATTTAATTATTATTTCATTAACAACCTAGAATGCTGACTTATAAGATAGAGGCAAATCTACTTTATAGCAGAATGCAGAAGAAGAGCTTCTGAAAATTAAAAATAATTATAGCACCTATAAACAAATCACTCATTCAAACTAAGAGCAGTAATTATCAAATATAATTGATAATTGATATAAAACTCCACACCATAATCATCATCAAGTATTGAAAAAGGTAGAATGCCTGAACAGTTTATCTTGGTTTAATTTTGGCAGATGTACAGTTGATTGGAAAAGATGACAGTTTGGGTAACTGGAACTATATATACACAGTATAGGGTACACTAGTCTTTCCCTCAAAACATGGCTAATTATGATTACAACTCATTGGGGAAACAGGATTTTTTTTTTAAAATGAAAGAATTTAAAGATTTATGTCCAAATTATCTTGATTTAGTATTATTACTGGCCCTAGACAAGTTATATAGATCTGCCTGATCATTCAGGTTATTCATTATTTCATTTAGCCTGTTCAGAATAGCTTGCCTCTTAGGAGATAAAGTACAAAACATGCTGCTTCTTTGTCTATTAATCTTAACAGTAAGAACTAATTTGTTTGGAAACTCTATATTTTGTAAGAACACCCTTTGGTTACATTTATGCATTCTGGGCCATATTAGGATAAATTCCTGTTTACCAGGAATGAAAAAGAAGGGTTCCTGAATCTCTTTGAGCCCATTTGAGGGAATAGGTTGAGATTTTCAGACTTTTTTTTTTAAAGTATATTTTAGGATTGGGAAAGTTTAAAGAGGGATATATGTACCCTACATTTTGCAGTGAATTAAGACATTTCAATAAGATATTTCAAACTTTAAAGTTATCCATCTAGCTTCCCAACCTAATGACTGGTGATTTCATTCAAAAATTGATGAGGAAGAATTAGATGTGGTGTGTACTTCTTTCCCCTAGGTGCAGGATGTACAGAACTTCACATTCCCAAGTAATGGTTCAATGTATAATACAGAATTAGGCAAGCATTTATTTTAACCACTAAAGGGTTATATTTGGTCTGTCCTTGGTAGTCCACCTATGTAGAGGAGGATGATAAACAGTATCTTACTATATACAGTAAGATAGTTTAAACCAGTGCTTTTTTTCTAAAAAAAAAAAGGTGCTGGAACTCACACACGTCATACAACCCGCCTTGCCTACCCTATAAGGTAGACGAGCCCATTTGGTGGATACAGGCTGGTGGACATAGACCAAAGTGATCTGAGGGGAACATTTTATAAGCTTTCTCATCATTGTGAAATAAATCAGAATTTCAACAGATGCAAGCCTGACATAATTTCTTAAAAGTAAGAGTATATACATCAAAACTTGGAATTTATTATTATACTATGCATTCAATTTGTATCTATGTACTTAACACTTGTTTCTTTAATGCATATTTTAATTAACTATTGTCACAGAATTTATTACAGATTTGAATGCATTGAGGGATGTTTCAAATAGTATCTGTATAACAAAAAAAAAGTGAGTCACTGTGACTTTTTTGTATTATCTAACCAGATTTAATTTCTTTCATGCTATTCCACTTTTAAAGAGTTGATATAAACTAGAAGCTAGTCTAATTGGAATTGGATGGATGTGACTTGGGAAGGATGTGGATTTTAATTAGGCTATAGAACTATTTAAAAGAAAATGAAAATTCCTCTTAAATTTCAGAGTTTGATTTAAACTCTATAAACATTGGAATTTGTTAAAATGAAATAAATAATTCAAAAGAAAAATATA
>NW_015391380.1:26050-28396 GCF_001527695.2 Protobothrops mucrosquamatus
TCTGCTTCAAGGCTGGTTTTGCATCCTAGTACCTCTTTACACTAGAGTTATTCCTGTTCCCAAAGTTGATGTGGAAATAAACCCTAGTGTAGGTTCCTAATCTATCATCTGAATTTGGACTTCTAGAATTGCTGAGCAACACTTAACTATTGCTACAATGCAGCCGTTGCCACACTGCTAGAATAATATAGAATAGATTCGTGGTCATTCAGAGTCTGAAAACATCAACTACAATAGTAATGCAGAAACCAACAGTTCCCAGGCTAGAGAGAACAGTTATGTAAATGCAGTTCACTTGTTTCCCAGAACTACAAAGAAAAAAAAGGAGGCTTAAACTGTGAAGCATAGACCATCATGTAAGCCAGCAGCTGGGGAGCAGAGGCAAAAGGGACCAGAATGAAAACTGCATTGCAGTGTTGTGACACAAGCCCTGTTCCTTTTTCTAAATGCGTTGCAATGCCTCAGGTATGTCCCAAAGAGGGAGAGTTTGCAGTGTAATGCTGTTTTTGTAATTCAGATGAAAGAAGGAGAGCCTATGGGTGCTACTGATAAAAGTGTTTATTTTTTGCATTATAGAGGACAAATCATTCTAATTTGGCTGAGTTGTGGCTGAAAATCTTCTGTCAAGTCAGGCCAAGTGCTTAATATGGGATTAAGTGTCTGAAGACCTAAGCTTTACTGCCAAGCCCTAACATTTCACATGCATTTTGACTTACATAGTACAGTAAAGTGGCTGTTTCCAGTGTTTTAGGGTGGTTTTCTTTCCCAGTATCTAACTTTATTGTTAGACTAAGGTTACTGTTTGTAACCAATGACGTTTTGTTCTGAAGGTACCCCTAAACGTAGTGGTAATAGGAGTAATTTGTCTTAGAATATCCTCCTATTTTAATGCAATTTTAATTCTGTCAAACAAACCAGAAACTGTACACTTATTTGTTTATATAGAGCTTTTTATTTGTTTGTGTGAAAGGTCACTCAAGTTTGTTGATGAAAAGCAATTAAATCCAGCTATCCATCCATCCATCCATCCATCCATCCACCCACTCTCTATATAGATACTCATTAGAAAGAAAAAAAAAACTCCAATTGTTTTATTTTAATTCATTTTATGAGTCTTACGAGAAATCTGTTCTGCCATATGTGATGCACTAGATTACTGAAGACTTAGCAGCCATTTGCTGTTTTTATGACTATGTTATGGGAATGGCATTTTATTTTAATGAAACCTCCTTGGCTGGTGTTCTTTGCATTCAAATATATGTGTTTGCCATATTTACAGGCTAATACTACCCACCCTTGGTAATATTCTCTGGCGTTGAATCTGAGTTATCTGCCAGTCTTGGAAGATAATGCCTGCTTGGATAAACATCATTTGTGATGTTCAGGGTTGCTTTTATTTCTTAAATGACTATTTATTTATTTATTACACTTATATAATTATTGCCTTTTCTTAAGAAAGTAGGAATAGTTTTGATTGTATTAGAGAGAACAACTTTTACCTCTTGTTTGGACCAGATTTTAAAGGTAGCCCTTTATTGTTAGTGCTAAAACTAGCTTAACTTTTAAAATGCATGTTAATTGCAAAACCAACGGAGATTTGGATCCAGAAATAACGTGAACTGAACTCCATCATGGGGTGTCTCTGCTGGAGGAAACAGAAGATTCTCTTGATTTGTGCTTTCCAAGTTATCTTTGTACAACAAAAGTTACTTTGGAGACTTGGAGAAGCTCAAAGATTTAACCAAGTAGTGCTGAGGAAAAAGGGAATTGCTGAGAAGTTATTTCTTCTGCAGGGAAGGAGTTGCTACTGGTTCTGAATCTCTTTTAGGAATGAAGGGAGTCCTTAAATTGGTAAAAGAGGAGATCTGAATCAAACTATGGGAATCGGGTAGCTCCTTAAGGACCAAAAGGTATCTGATGGCCCTGTTGATTTGTATAAACATCATTAACATTTATTTTTTCTTGTTTGGATTTTTTCTATGTTTTGTTTGAGTGTTTCATGAGAACCTGAGGTATTACATTTGTAACTAGCTGTACCGGGCCACGCGTTGCTGTGGCTCAGTCTGGTTAAATGGAAAAGAAAGAAAAGAGAAAGTGCACGTTTCTAATATGTTTAATTTCACAATGCTTGTGGGTATACAATATTGTTTGTTGTTCCATTGTCTGTGCAGATATAGAGATTGTCTGGTTTGCCGACTCTAGAACACGCAACATATAATTGTCCATGTGAGAAGCAATCTGTGTCTAGATCTAAACCGCACAATTCTAAAGATTGGCCCTGAGCTTTGTTGATGGTGATTGCAAACGCCAATCGAATTGGGAATTGCAATCTCTTAAATTGAAATG
>NW_015391380.1:37600-39369 GCF_001527695.2 Protobothrops mucrosquamatus
GTCAGCCAGCTACAAATCCATCTGGTGGTGATGCTGTCTAACCCACATTTTTCTATCTTATCGAGTAGTAGGTTGTGATCTACTTTATCAAATGCCTTACTGAAGTCCAAGTAAATTATATCCACAGCATTCCTCTGATCCACTAATTTTGTCACTTGGTCAAAGAATGTAATAAGGTTTGTCTGGCATGATCTGTTTTGACAAACCCATGTTGGCTTTTAGTAGTGATTTTGTTTGCCTGTAGGTGTTTGCTGATTCATTGTTTGATTATCTTTTCCAGAATCTTCCCAGGTATTGAGGTCAGGCTGATAGGTCTGTAATTTCCTGGGTCCATTTTTTCCCCTTTTTTGAAGAGGGGAACTACATCAGCTCTTTCCCAGTCCTCTGGTAGTTCCCCAGTGCTCCAGGATCTTTGAAAAATATAGTTCAGTGGTTCTGAGATCACATCTGCCAGTTCCTTGAGAACCTTGTGGTGTAATCCATCTGGTCCTGGTGATTTGAAACATTCAGTGAAATTCGACAATAGAAAGCTATCGAATATAACAGGAGTGACACACCCCTTGATGACTGAAGGATATATTTACCTCCCTTTAACACCTGAAGTGGACCTTGGAGAACCCCTGGGAAAAATTGCCATCAAATCATAATTCTCAAAATGACAGGCACATTATCAAAGGCATACAGAGGAAGATGGTGGCTATACTTAAATCATCTTAATCTTAATGACATTATTAAATGCATAATAATAACTATAAATCAGTTCAATCTTAGTGACATATAATTAAATATAATCAAATGACATCAAATTGGGCTGGTTTCCTAACTCCACCTCCTTTTTAAAATGTAGCTTCTGGTCTGATCCCCTTCCCACAAAAAACCGCAGTGGTTTTTATTTCACCAAACTTGTGCACTTCTGATGTGGAATATGGGTATGTGAACAAAATAACAAGAATTTTAGTGCTAACTGAAGGAAATCAGATTCCATTTTTTTTCTGATGATGGAGAGAAGCCCCATGGTTTTATCATGGCATAGAATCACAATCAAAGTAAGAGTTGGGAAGACTCTAGTCCAGTCTTCTAATGCGGGAATTCATTATTAAGGCATTCCCAACTGATGGCATCCAGCCTCTATTTAAACACGTCCAGTGCCGGAGAGTCCAGCCAATTCCCAAGGTGATCTGATAACTTTTGAACAGCTTATACCATGGGGGGTGGGGAATCTTGTTTTCCAACTGAAATCTGCTTCATTGTAATTTAAACCCACTGTTTTTTGGGCCCACTTCAAGAATACTTGTAAAGGGTTCTGCCCCATATCAAAATCCTTGAAATACTTGAAGAGTGCTACTATGTCCCTCCAGAACCTTCTTTTTACCAGCCTAAATCTACCTTATAACTCCAACCGTTCCTCATAAATGTTTCTTTTCAGGCTATTTATTATCCTGGCAAATCCTCTTCTGGACTTGCTTTCATCTGCCAATATTCTTTAATGAACTCATGGCATGGCATGGCATAGTATAGTATATATTAAAAAGGAGGAACTGATGTATTTGCAAAAGCATTTACTTTTTTCCCTAGTATCTGATATCTCTTCTTTTCCCATTATATTCATCCATTGAAATTCCCTTCCTTCCAAACTTCTATTTCAGTTCCTGATACCAAAATCCATATTTAATAATATCTCAAAATCTGCAGGTACAATAAACAAGAACAATGGATAGTAAATTATGCATTTAATAATAAGAGAATGAAGGAGAAAAGGCACACACAGG
>NW_015391381.1:0-1499 GCF_001527695.2 Protobothrops mucrosquamatus
ATGGAGAATGTTGAGACGTCTCAAAGCCAGAAGTGATGTCAGTTGCATTTTTATGTTTTGATATAATATGAAGAAGAGATGCCATGATCTCTCTGGATGTGGCCAATATCCGGTTAAGCTGCCAAAGCTTTCCTGCAGGAAAAAAAATGGGGGAGTACCACTGAAAACTACATGTAGACTAACATTTATCAAGCGAGCATATCAGCAATAATTATTTCTCTGCCTGAAATAGATATACCAAGATTACATTTGTGTCATGCTATATTTTATAGATAGATACAGTAGAAACTCAGTTATGAGCAATCTGTCTTCCTGAAATATTCATGACACCGAAGTCCTCTTGCTTAGGCATCTTCATCACTTCTTGTCTCTCCCTTCACCACTTCTTGGATTGCTGAGAGCCCAAAACTACACATTTTGATAGAAAATTGTGAGCCTCCTTAATGGAGAACAGGATGGAAAGGAAGTAAAATTGAGGGAATTCAGCTGTTGCTTCAGTACAATGGAATTGGGTCAGATGGATTGATCTCTTTTTATTCTCTAATATAAAACAGCACAGTATATATATATATATATTTATCATTGCTGGCTATGTGCAGAAATCAAATATACCAAGAGTGCTAGAATGCAGATATTGCTGAAACAAAGGGAAAAACAAAGCAAAAATCAGAATCGTCATGATATAGTAGATAATGGGAGGATTCTACACCTATGAACTGTGATCCAGTTTTGGTCACCACGATGTAAAAAAGATGTTGAGACTCTAGAAAGAGTACAGAGAAGAGCAACAAAGATGATTAGGGGACTGGAGGCTAAAACATATAAGGAACAGCTGCTGGAATTGGGTATGTCTAGTTTAACAAAGAGAAGGACGAGGGGGGACATGATAGCAGTGTTCCAATATCTCAGGGGCTGCCACAAAGAAGAGGGAGTCAGGCTATTCTCCAAAGCGCCTGAAGGCAGGACAAGAAGCAATGGATGGAAACTAATCAAGGAGAGAAGCAACCTAGAACTAAGGAGAAACTTCCTGACAGTTAGAACAATTAATTAGTGGAACAACCTGCCTCCAGAAGTGGTGAATGCTCCAACACTGGAAGTTTTTAAGAAGAGACTGGACAGCCATTTGTCCAAAATGGTATAGGGTTTCCTGCCTGAGCAGGGGGTTGGACTAGATGACCTCCAAGGTCCCTTCCAACTTTATTGTTGTTGTTGTTGTTGTTGTTGTTGTTGTTGTTGTTGTTGTTGTTGTTGTTGTCTGCCTAGGTGATCATGAGCAAATGTAAGGGGAAAATACAGTAATATTTGCTTTGTCTGGATATGGGCAGGCCTGGTGGAATTGCTGGACTGAGCTGGGCATGTTATCCATTCATTGAATAGCCTTTGCGCTCACTGTAGAGGTTCTTGCAATAGCTTCAAGTCAAGTTAGCCAGGATCCAAGGTCTCTTGCCCAAGAAAAGCAAGAGTAGCTGAAAAAATATAATGGATGGATAGAAGGATGG
>NW_015391381.1:4887-23087 GCF_001527695.2 Protobothrops mucrosquamatus
ACAGCACACTGTTGTTGAACATACCCACAAGTATTTTGGGACAGGCATTGGATATACCTTGATTCACCTAAAAGAAATAAACTCCATCAACAATGCCACAATTACCAGAATGGAATATGTAATAAGAAATATGAAAAGAGTTTCAAATTCTCATGTTATTGTTCATGCATTCATTTAATCTTGTAGAATGATCACATCTAGAAATGGGTAGATTAAAATATTTTCAGTGTACATGAGTTTCACACATGTTCATTCATATGTTCATTCCACTCTTCTTTCTATTGAATAACTACCAGTAGCCCTCAACGTACAACAGTTTGTGACTATTTGATTCTCTAATTCTCTTATCATATTCATACAGTTAGTCCTCGACTTACAACTACAATTGAGCCCAAAATTTCTGTTGCTAAATGAGACATTTGTTAAGTGAGTTTTGCCCCATTTTACGACCATTCTTTCCACAGTTGTTAAGTAAATCATTACAGTTGTTCAGTTAGTAACAGCGTTGTTAAGTGAATCTGGTTTCCCCATTCACTTTGCTTGTCAGAAGGTTGCAAAAGATGATCATATGACCCAGGGACATGGCAACCATCATAAATATGAATCGGTTGCCAAGCATCTGAATTTTGATCATGTGACCATGGCGATGCTGCAATGTTGTAAGTGTGAAAATTGGTCATAAGTCATTTTTTCAGTAACTTCAAATGGTCACTAAGTGAACTGTTGTAAATCAAGGACTACTTGTGTCAGATGCTATTGGTTTAGGTGCCATTATACTCTTGGTGGCTATCTGAATGATACAAAGTCAACAATAATTGTAATAATAAGAAGAATTGTGTTCAGTAGGTATTCCTCTTCGTGTTAATTCAGGATATAACGAAATTGATTGTTGGAATATTTATAGAATACAACCACCCAAACCCTTAATTTCATCCTGGAGTTAATATGCTCCTCTTCACTTTGATACACTTCTCATGCCTGTTGAAGATGGAAGATAAAGAATAGACAGCAAAGCTGACTTTTTCAGTGGAAATGATCAGAATAGTTGTCCAAATAAGGCAGACAGATGCGCTGAGTTTGCTCTTTCATTATATCCATGGGATCTCGGCAATTGCTTGCTTTTCTTTTTAACTATAGGGTGGAAATGAACAAATTGACAAGAACCCACCCTGATAACTACATGAATCCACCTAAGAATCGTTCAGCCTTCTAGCATAAGAGTGATTAAAATAAATGCCTTTGATGACTGACTGAGGGATGTCAGAGAGCATGATTTCCACGTTCTTCTTGTTTAGCCCAAAGAAAAGAGCAACCTTTTAAACTTTACCTAGGGAGAAGTTTGGAAAAGAAAGGAATTATGTCTATATGTTATTGGATGCAACATGTAAAAGTATATTGCTGTGGTTATTACTACAATGGAAGAATGCATTATAACCGAATTTACGNACTCCCTCTTCTTTGTGGCAGCCCCTGAGATATTGGAACACTGCTATCATGTCCCCCCTCGTCCTTCTCTTCATTAAACTAGACATACCCAATTCCAGCAGCCTTTCCTTATATGCTTTAGCCTCGTCCTCTAATCATCTTTGTTGCTCTTCTCTGTACTCTTTTTAGAGTCTCAACATCTTTTTTACATCGTGGTGACCAAAACTGGATGCAGTATTCCAAGTGTGGCCTTACCAAGGCATTGTAAAGTGATATTAATACTTCACGTGATCTTGATTCTATCCCTCTGTTAATGGGTCAGTAGAAAAAATTGACAAATACTTCTTTTGAAAGACCGGAAACCTTGAATGGACTTTTTGATGAAAGAAGAAAAGGCTGGATTGATGGTTTCTGGATTTGGGCAGGAAAAAGAGTCAAAGAAGATGAGGAAAAGAATAAGATGGCAATTTTGCCTTCCACTCTTCTTTCTACTGAATAACTACAGGTAGTCCTCACCTGACAAGAGTTTGCTTAGTGACCATTTGAAGCTACAATGGCAGTGAAGAAAGTGACTTATGACCATTTTTCATAGATCACCAGTGCAGTATTGACTCATATTTATGACAGTTGTAATGTCCTGGGGTCATGTGAACCATTGCATTTTTTTTTTAACAAAGTCAATGTGGGAGCCAGAGTCAATAAAGCCAGATTCGCTCAATAGCTGTGTTATTAATTTAACAACTGCATTGATTCATTTAAAAACTGTGGTAAGAAAGGTCATAAAATGAGGCAAAACTCACTTAACAAGTATCTCACTTAGCAACAGAAATTTTGGGCTCAGTTGTGGTCATAAGTCAATGATCACCTGTAATGGACGCTGAACTCCCAATCCTAAAATCTGTATTCTTATACTTAAAATAGTTCCCCTTTTGTCAACATGGCCTTTCTGCTTAGCTATACAGTTATTTAATATGCATCATGTGAGAATTCTTTGCATACTGTTTAATAGTCTCTAATGGTGGGGGAAGCATGTCAATGTTAATAGGAAGACAAATAGTACAATTCCAGCAGGAGGTTTAAACCAACTGTGGAAATGCTACCACATAATCCTACTATCCATCCCTATCACTGCTACTAACCCTTTTGTTAAGATATTTAATTTAATAGCTGGAACAGTAAAACGTATAATGGGTCAGAACACACAGTTGCAGTTGATTGGCTGGAGAGTGCAGGTTCCTGCATGAGGCAATCTATGTTATGACCGGTTGCTGGATATAAAGGGAGACCCAAAGGTGCTTTTCCAAGAGGCAACTGGACTTTCTTGTTTTTCTTTGAAGATGTTTTGCTTCTCATCCAAGAAGCTTCTTCAGCTTCCTTCAAAGGAAGAAAAGAAAAACAAGAAAGTCCAGTTGCCTCTTGAAAAAGCACCTTTGGGACAACCATGACCTGGATGACTGAGAATCTCCATAGACAAGTAGTTTCCCTTTTTTCCTGCCTTTTTCTTCTGTGTGGTCTGTATGCTGTTCTGTGATTTACCTGACATTTTATCTCATGATGTAGTGATATGCCTGACTATCATGTTTACTATAAATATAAATGTAAAATATTGTTGTTGCTGTTGTTAATTGCGAAATCGTGTCCGAACCATCACGACCCCATGGACAACGTTCTTCCAGGCCTTCCTGTCCTCTACCATCTTCTGGAGTCCCTTTAAGCTCACGCCTCCTGCTTCAGTGACTCCATCCAGCCACCTCATTCTCTGTCGTCCCCTTCTTCTCTTGCCCTCAATCTTTCCCAGCATTAGGCTCTTCTCCAGTGAGTCCTTCCTTCTCATTAGGTGGCCAAAGTACTTGAGTTTCAACTTCAAGATCTGGCCTTCTAAAGAGCAGTCGGGGTTGATCTCCTCTAGGACTGACCGGTTTGATCGCCTTGCAGTCCAAGGGACTCGCAGGAGTCTTCTCCAGCACCATAGTTCAAAGGCCTCAATTCTTTGGCGCTCAGCCTTTCTTATGGTCCATATATATTTATATATATAAAACCACAAGTTCCTGTCAGGATCTCTGATTCCATTTGGACATCGGCTGTGCAATTCCCTGACACATTTGGGGGGGTGGGAATCCTCTATCCAAGGAGAACTAATTTTGCTTAACTGGCATCATGGACTCCTGAGTGACTGTTGGGAGGAGAGAATTGTCAACCTTACTAGGTAGACCAGACTACAAAACCCATGCCATGTAGGACAGAATAACTTTTATTGTAACACCCGTACTAAGAGAATCTTACAGGTCTGAATGTGCTTTCCCCCCCCCTCCTACGTTTTATCTTCCGATGAAATAGGGAGGGGTTTATCTGAGACATTTTCTCATGTTATTTTTCTTGGCCCAAGCTCAAGCCCCTCTTATCTGACCTTTGGGTCTTCATCCCTGAGCTAAAAATCTCCTCCTCTATCAAAATCAATTGATTGGGTACCTAATCACTGTCCTGACACATGGCAAAACAGGGAAAACTCAGGAAAAGCGGATGTCTTGCAACAAAATTCTCCTCATATAAATTATCACCTTCTCCATCACCCCTTCCTTTTTTTTTCAGAGAAGCACCATTGCATTTCTCTCCCCTAATTAGTCCTCTGCTGTTTTCAGTTCAGGGTTTATTTTTGCTAACGCTTACTGACTGATTGATTCACTGATTGCTATATTGATTGACTGATAGCTTGCCTTTAGTTTGTGCAACTCAACTCATCATGCATCATGCCCCCCACATTCAAAAATGTACACACACACTAATATCAATCCTGCAAAACTGAACCTCAGTGTGATACATAAATATTAGTGCCTTTAAAAAAAACACCAGCTTGTACAAGTATATGTGTAGATTTATTAAAATGCAGCACCAAATCAAATCAAGATTTCTTCTTATTTCTTTACCACTTTTGTTCACTTGCAATTTCTAATAACACTGACTAGGAGGAAACCCCCCCATTATTTTAATATTCTATATGTAAAGATAATGCGCACATGAAATTTAATGAAATATTGATGGGCAGACATCTCCCACAGACTGATGTATGATAAAGGTTGCTACTAGAGTAGCATCGTTGCTTTGCTGCTAGACCATCATTTAAAATAGATTTTTCTGTCTCTTTCTCCTCTGCCCCCACCTTTCGTAGGAAAGATGCTTTCCACTAATTAGCCAAAATCAATCTACATATTTATAATAGCAGCTCTAATTCTATAAATTCATCTGTAGTCCAAACAAAACAGACAAAAAGGAGATACCAGCAGGCGTGCAAATCAAAAAACTGCAGCAACAAATGAACATTTCTAGAAGTCGGAAGCCAGGTTATATAATTACAATTATAACAATTTTAACAAGAATAAACTTTATAGCTGAAATTCTAAGCCATACCATATTTCTTGGACTTCCACTACTTCATTAGCATCTGTAATTGCTCTTTCTAATACCTGATAAAGTCCATTTTGTCAAAAATCTAACTGGAAACATTATGTAGGTTTGGTAGGGATCATGCAGAGAGGAGTGAAGAAGACACTAGAGCAGACATGTCAAACTCACGACGTCATGTGACGTCACGTGACATATCGGAACTTTTCCCCCATTGCCGGGAATGGGGTGGGCGTGGTTTCCTCGTGACGGGTTTAGCCCACGGGCTGGCAGTTTGACACCCCTGCACTAGAGCAAAAAAATCAACCAGATTTCTTGTCGGAAGCAAAACAGTTGTACATAGTCCTCAACTTATGACCAGAATAGAGATCATAATTTCCATTGCTAAGTGAAGCAGTTGTTGGGTCACACCCAATTTTATGAACTTTTTTTTTTTTGCAATGATTGGTAAGCAAGTCACAGCAATTGTCAAGTGAATCATGTGGCTGTTAAATGAATCTGGATTTCCCCATTGATTTTTGCCAGGGAATTGGGCAGCAGGAGTGTAAATGAAGTCAGAGACGCTGACATGAACTTGTAGTTTTATACAGTGTTTTTTTTGTAAAAAAAAAGATGCCGGAACTCACACACATCATACAACCCGCCTTGTCTACCCTACAAAGTTTACCTTTGTAGTTGAAAAAAAAAGCCCTTCATTTTTTAGTGTATCTAAAAGACTAGGTAAGTTAATACTATAATGTTACCATGCACTGTGTGGCTTTAAATTACAAGAAGGCATTTTATTAATCTTTTGGGACATTTACCACTGGCATACCCATTTAGTTTAATGAGTGGCAATGTCAGCTTTCTACGTGGAATGAAATTGGCCCAATAAAACAAAATTTGGTTGCTTGTACAAGATTGAATTATTTTTAAGAAGTTGTCAAACAAGGTGGAAAAATTTACATTTGGAGTTTAATATGGATATTGACTTGAAACAAATTAAAGTTGAAACTTTGTCAGTGAACAGATTACTTTTAACTTACCTTTAAGTTAAACCCAATTTAATAAATAGATCTGATTAAACCTCATACTGTAGGTCTACCTTTACATCTGATCAATATATAATTAATATATATTATTATTAATAATAATGCCTCCAAATCACAAGACATTGGCTTTATTCTTATTCTTTCCCTCTGAAGTTTGAATATAAAGTATAAAAGGCTAAAAAGAGATTTTTGTAGACATCCCAGCCTTTGAACTACCCAAGGAACTGAAACAGCAAAGTCTCGCTGTCGGGCAAGTTTCCACGCTAGCCGCCTTTCTACTTGCTTCGCCTCTTTTTAAACTCACACCCCACCTTCTGTAAGGGAAGGCAAAAGGCTCATTTACCCTCTCGCGAAAGATGGCCTCCATGTTTATGTGTCTCCCACTGCCACCATCGGCTTCCACACCACATGGTCTGACCCAGCCAATAAAGCCATGCTCTGGCTGTGGTGCTCCAATGCCTCATGGCTCCTCCTAGAGGAGGCAGACAGCGCCGGAGGGGACCCCGCTCGCACCGTACCACCAGCGGGGCAAACAAGGGTTGGACTAGATGACCTCCAAGGCCCCTTCCAACTTTATTATTATTATTATTATTATTATTATTATTATTATTATTATTATTATTACTGTTATTATTATTATTATTACTGTTGTTATTATTATTATTATTATTATTATTATTATTATTATTATTATTGGAAGGGAAACAATAGGAAAAGAATGTAACTCTGGAAAATCCGTCGAAAAAAGGTGCCAGAACTCTGTTCCGGTGCGTTCTATGGCAAAAAAAAGCCCTGGTTTTATATAAATAAATATATTTTACAACTATATATACAGCAAACTAGATAGTCAGGCAAATGGGACCATCATGAGGTGAATCACAGAGCACACAGGGCACACGTAAGAAAAAGGCGGGGGAAAAGGGAAACGCCCTCTCCAGACACACAGCAACCAATCACAGCACAAATTGCCTCACGCAGGAGCCAGCACTCTCCAATCAATCAACTATAACTGTGTGTTCTGGCTCATTGCACAATCCCACTATTAAATTTAAATATCTTAACAATTTTGCATGTTGGAAGCTGTCTAGCAAGGTCACAAATAACAATCACATGATCCCGGGATGCTGCAGCTATCATAAATGCATGCTGGTTGGCAAGCATACAAATTTTGGTCATATGACCATGGGCATGCTGTGATGGTCATAATTGTGAGGACCAATTGCAACTCACTTTTTTCAGTACCATTATAACTTCCTGCAGTCACTAAATGAATAGTTGTCAAGTCGAGGACTACCTATAGTCCTGAACAGGAAGATTTTTCAATGCATTATTTTGACAGAGGCCTTTTTGTGCGTTTGAGTGAATAATTTACATTTACATCATTTTCTTGGTAATTTAAGTTTAATTCTTGACATGTCCATATAGATTTCCTAGCAATAATACAGAAGTTGATTGTCATTGCATTTTACTTCCTGATTCCTAGTTGAAAGAAGAAATATAAAAAAAGAAGACACTTTTCTTATCGTGTCACTTTCTCAAGAATTGGTTCTTATAAGTTACCCAGAGTTGTCAGTATAAATTCCCATACAATATAGACTTTTTTAAAATGCCAACCTCTGTCTCTTTCCAAATCTTCTATATTAAAATGTTACATCCATCACAAAAATTGCCATTGTTGTACTGTCTCAGAGGCATTTTCATGAATCTTAAGAATTGTTAAAAAAAAATGAAAACTACAGCTCTTCCACAATATATTCCTTTCAAATGCTGATTCCCTTTTGACCAATTTGGCTTGAACAATAGTCTGCTTGGGCAGCAAAGGAGATACATTACTTTAGTTTTCTCCTTAATTCTGGGAATCTGAGTTCTTCAAAATTCTAGAACAATTTTGAGGAAGAAGGCATTTGTCGTTGGAAGAGATGATAATTAGAATCGTAGTTAATCAACATAGATTAGCTTAGACTTGGAAAGAGGGGTTAAGGTCATGGAATGTAACATAGTGATCTGTTCAGGAAGCCAAATTAAAGCATCCCAAGCAGAAATCTCTCCATCCTCCATATGTTCAAAGGAAAAGATTCAGCCTCATCCACCAAAATGTCCAACCTGGACATGAGCTACTAAGAATTAGAAGACACCAAAAGAGAGGCTCAGAGCTGAGGAAATATCTCAGTAGAAGGCAGTAGCAAACCACTTCTCTATGGTTACTAAGAAAATCGTGAAAATATTGTCCATGAGAAGCAGTCCTTGAAGTGAAACTAGGACCTCCTCTGAAATTCTTTGGTTCTGAGGTAACCATGCCTGGGGATGCTGCTGTACAAGTACAGGTAGTTCTCAACTTATGACCACAATTGCAACCAGAATTTCCATTGCTAAACAAGACAGCTGTGAAATGAATTATGTCTTAATTTTGCAATCTTTTTCTTTTGTCATGATTCCTAATGGTTGACCCAAAGTCTCCCAACAAGCTTTCATATCTAAGACAGGACTAGAACACATGGTCCCACATTTCTAGATTGGTGTCTTAACCACTAGACCAAATTGACCTCTTGACGTAATTCTTGATAAACATATCAAATCTTGCTGAAATTATGATGGAATAACCTAGTTTCTCAAACAATTATACTTTTTTTTACCTTGACTTGATCTTGGTGCTCTTTGGAACTTTGCTTTCGATGTTGATTCTGCTGTAACCTTAAGATTGCACTTCTAATTCTTCATTTACAAGAATGTTTTATCCCATTTTTTAAAAAAAACAAAACATGATACAATAAAGCAATTCAAGGAAACTATGTAAGTTGCAAATACCGTAACTGTGTGAAATATAAGAAATTAAAACCATCCAACAGGGTTTTAACAAGGAGACAAACATATAAAAAGCCCATTGCACAGCAGCATAATGTCTTGGCACACAAGTAGCTCTGAAGTTGATGTTGTAAGTTCATTACAAATAGTCCTCAACTTACATTCACAATTGAGCTCAAAATTTCTGTTGCTCAGTTGAGACATATACTAAGTAAGTTTTGACTCAGCCTTTCTTGACACAGTTGTTAAGTGAATCACTATTGGTTAAATTAGTAACACAGTTGTAAAGCGCCTCTGATTTCCCATTGATTTTGCTTCTCAGAAGTTCACCAAAGGTGATCACATGGCCCTGGGACACAGCAACCATCATAAATATGAGTTGCTAAGTGGCCAAATTCTGATCATATGACCATAGGGATGGTGCAATGGTTGTATGTAAAATTATCATAATTCACTTTTTTTCAGTACCTTATTCCTAGTCCAGCCTCACTCTCTTCTCCAATTCTGTTCTACTTTATATTTTTATTCCCTTCAGTAATAAAACTGTAAGATATATACAGAGGAAAATGTAAGCCACACAATATTAGAATTGCCAGAAAATCCAAGACATTAACTTGTCAAGTGACTCCTTTGCATTCCAGGCTGAGGATGAAAAGACTTTACTTATAATTGTTGCAGATGGTTAAGGAACACATTATTGCTTGGGATTTCAATTCTCTATAGTCGTTCTATAAAAGGAGCCATTGAAAAAGACCTCAGCATGGAAGAAGACTAAGCAGGGAAATATCCTCTTGCTCGGTAAATAACTGGTAGCATTTATATTTTGTTCGATCAAGATTTAGAGAAGTAGCCTGTTGAACTGTAGTTTTCCTAAAGTGTTGTCCTGTGTATTGATTCCTATAGATGGTACAGGCTACACTCACAAATTGCTGCTGCTCATCCTTTCTGGATGCTGTTAAGTTCGTAGTAGCTAACAGCCAGAGAGTAGGCACAACAATCTCTTTGCTGCCACCTGCTGGTTGGAGAATTACAATCTAATTGCAGTCCACCCAATTCGCAGCTGCTACGTGCCAGGATCCTCCTATATATATTACAAAGGCTGTGAATTCTGCAACTGAACACCCAAGGAATTCTAATTCAATAGATGGCATTCTTAAAAAGAAAAGAATGCCTTTCCTTAAATTGGTGTTCTTTTAGACTACAACTCTTGCGATTTGCTGCAGCATTCTTAACACACCTGAAGAAATCTAACACGGGCATTCATATTCTATGTTCATTGCCACAAATTTCAAGCAATTTGCACTGACATCTTGAACTTAAGCTAAAGCTTAGTTTCTTATGTCGGTGCACTGAAAAGAACACTACATTCCTATGTGCTTTTAAAAACAATTTTATATATGCTCTTATGTGTTTTTTTAAAAAACCATGCTGGTCCAGCCATGTGTCCCATAAATATTTTTTCCTCTGTGTTTCATTGAAGATTTAGGAGCATAGAATATCATCAGAGTTGGAAGGGACCTTGGAGGTCTTCTAGTCCAATCCCCTGCTCAAGCAGAAGACCCTATACCATTTCACACAAATGGTTATCCAGTCTCTTCTCAAAAGCCTCTAGTGATGGAATACCCATAACTTTTGAAGGCAAACTGTTCCACTGGTTGATTGTTCTCACTGTCAGGAAATTTCTCCTTAGTTCTAGGTTGCTTCTCTCCTTGGCTAGTTTCCATCCATTTAACAAAATTAGAAGCTGCAATCAACTAAATAGTGTTCAATATGTAACTGTACTATGGGGCAAAATATGCTATCAAAGGATATAAATATTTAATGTCAATATTAACATGCTCATTTACAGTTTTTGTCACGTAATGTTTTGTGATAAAAGGTTTGAAATGGAAATCTAGGTTTATTGAATTGTATGGATGCGAACTCTTAGTAAGATTTGTTTTAATGGAAGTTTGTTGAAGATACTACGGGGATCTATGCTGTAATGTTAAGCCATTAATTATCACTTACAAACCATGGGTTTATGCAATGCTCAAAGCATAAATCTCATTATGATTTATGTATGAGCCCAGTCACTCAGAGTACCAATGATGAACACAGATTATACTACTGATGGTGACAACATTTAGTGTGCTTCTTTTACCAAAGCATAAAGATTTACTTGTGACCAATTCCTAATTTCACTCTATAAATCATTGGAGGCAAAGACAAGAAGTAACAGATGGAAACTTATCAGAGAGAGATCCAGTCTAGAATTAAGGAGACATTTCCTGACAATAAGAATCATCAATCAGTGGAATGGCTTGCCTTCAAAAGTTGTGGGTGCTTCTTTGGTGGAGATCTTCAAGAAAAGATTGGACAGCTATTTATCTGGAATTACATAAGGTCTCCTGGTTAGGCAGGAAGTTGGACTAGATTTACAGTGTTTCTCAACCTTGACAATTTTAAGGCATGTGGACTTCAACTCCCAGAATTCCACAGCCAGCATTGCTGGCTGTGGAATTCTGGGAGTTGAAGTCCACATGCCTTAAAATTGTCAAGGTTGAGAAACACTGCTAGAAGATCTCCAAGATCTCTTCCAATTCTATAATTCTGTATTCTGTACTTTTTTATATATATAAAAGACTGGTTAATAAGAGACAGAAGGATGAAATTCCAAAATATTTTTTTTTAAAAAAGAAGAAATATTGGACCCTTTAGAAATGTCTAAGAGCTTCTGGACCTTCCCATATCAGTCATAACATATGTGTAATAAAATACAGGTAGTCCTCAACTTATGACCATAACTGAGCCGAGAATTTATGTTGCTAAGTAAGAAATTTGTTAAGTTTTGCCCCATTTTACGACTTGTCTTGCCACATTTGTTAAGTGAACCACTGTGGTTGTTAAATTAGTAACACGGTTGTTAAATGAATCTGGCTTTCCCATTGACTTTGCTCGTCAGAAGGTCGCAAAAGATGATCACATAACCCTGGGACACCGCAACCGTCATAAGTATGAATCGGTTGCCAAGCATCCAAATGTAAATCACCTGACCATGGGGATGCCGCAACAGTCATAATTGTGAAAAATGGCCATAAGTCACTTTTTCCGTGCTGTTGTAACTTTGAACATTCATTACATGAACTGGTGTAAGTCAAGGACTACCATTGATTGTTTAAGTGGCCCATGCTATACAATTATAAAGATCAAATTGAGAGCTACTGAGGTTTTTAATAATCTCAAAATCAAATTATGCCATTCCTGGGCATACATTTTTTCCTTCTTCCCCTTCTCCTGATTCAAACTATCAAGAATAATATCAGAATATCTGATTAGAATGTAAATAATTGCAAACAATTACAAAGCTTGACTGGAGTCACAGTCCCATTTTTCTTCCTTTTTTTTGTTCACATTGTCAAGTTCCTCTAGGGAAAAAAAAAGGCTAAATACACATTCTTTCAAAGTGACTTCAGCCTTTCAACTTTGGAAGAGATGAACTACCTCAAATAACCCCTAACAACAGCAAGGTTCTCTCATGGTTTTGAAACAGCTGCAAAAATAAAACATTTATCCCAATTTTACTGGGGTTTAAACTTTGGTTTTGAAAGCAAAACAATTTTGGCCGAGATAGATTAATCCGTCACTTTATGACGTGACAGAAGGAATTGTCTTCAAATGCATCAGAACTTTGACCTTCTTGCATTGCCAATAGAGGCGATAACTAAATCAGATCAGAATTCGGATGTGGTTAGCAATCTGAAAAGACGGCATGTGGAACAAGATAATTTCCAGGACTAAAAAAAGACACAATGAATAAATCAAGAAGCACAGTCAAAGAACCAGGCATAGAGACCAAGGAAGAACAAGAGATATAAGAACACAAACATTAACCCTAAACCATGAGATGGGCAGCAAATAAATTTGATAATAGACAAGAAAGAACTGGAGAAGGTAACAAAATTCAAAGACCTGCAAATAGAAATAGAACGACTTCTAGATTTCATTCTATTTCTGTTTTCAGGTCTTTGTATTTTGTTATCTTCTCCAGTTATCTTCTCTTCTATTATCAAATGTATTTGCTGCCTATGTCGTGGGCAAAAGAATGTGGCAAAAGAAAGCAAAGGTAGTACCAGTAATCATGGGCACCTTGGGTGCAATCCCAAAACAACTGAAGCACCACTTGAACATCACCGGCATTGGCAAAATCCCCATCAGTCAGTTGCAGAAGGCAAGAACTAAGCCCAACAAACGTCATGGCAGCATCAGTGAAAGTGAATGGCAGCTGAAGTAAGTTACTAGAAACTCGAGAAAGCATGTCTGAATAGTATCTTCCCGGCCAAATGGAGTGAAACCAAGTCAGCGCAATAGATACTAATAGAAACTAATCAATGACAGAAGCAACCTGGAATTAAGGAGAAACTTTCTAACAGTGAGAACAATTAACCAGTGGAACAGCTTGCCTTCTGAAATCTGGGCGCTCCATCTTTGAAGGTTTTTAAGAAGAGACTGGACAGTCACTTGTCTGAAATGGTATAGGTTCTCCTGCTTGAGCAGGGGGTTGGACTAGAAGACCTCCAAGGTCTCTTCCAGCTCTATTCTGACTGATTGATAAGATACAATTCCACATTGATGAATTCATGTGTCTTATGGAGTGATATTGCAGACTGTGAGGCTAGATGTCTATAGGAAAATTTGTATACTTGAAAAGCTGTTATTTCAAAATCATGTAGAAAGTTTTTTCCCTGTTGCGTATATATCCACTTTTCTGCTTCATTCTTAAGACACTTTGTGTTAGTGATAGAACTAAATTTGTGTTATTACTGTGAGATGGCAGCAGTGATTTTACTAATTTTTTTTTTTTTAAAAAAATCTGGTTTATATCTCTCCAATCACTTTTTTAGCTTCTCCAACTGTTCATATTTTCAAAAAGCCAGGGAGGCAACATTCTCATTATTAATTAATTAAAATGTTAAAGCTAAGGGTGGAAGCATGGAACCACTACAGGAATAGCAAGAGCAACAGCACTTAAACTTATATACCGCTTCATAATGCTTTACAGCCCTTTTTAAGTGATTTACAGAAAATTGTAAATCAGCATATTGCCCCCAACAATCTGGGTCCTCATCGGAAGGATGGAAGACTCAGTCAACTTTGAGCTGGTCACATTCGAACTCCTGGCAGTGAGCAGAGTCAGCCTGCAATACCCCATTCTAACCACTGAGCCACCTATTAGACTTCTAGGTAACTGCAGCCAATGTATAATAAAAATAAGTGAAGGAAAGTTACATCTAATCAACTAAGTTTTCTTTTCTTTTTTTCTGCTTTGAAGCAAAGCAATTTCTTTATTAGCAAACTTAAAGAGAATGGTCCAAAAAAGCAATGCAAAGTTTTGCCATCTCACTACCAAGTAGTTCAACATTCAGTATTTGGCATGGATTTGCTACATGGCAAGCCGATAAAAAACATCTATTGTTAAAGTTATCTCAATTGTGGAATTCCTTCTTCCTCTTTGTTTACAGTTAGGAATGTGCATTCTAAATTTTCAGCACCAATTGAGGGTTGATAGGTTCAGGGTTTTCATTAAAACGGAGCTACTGTGTCTTCTAATTCTATTACATTAAGATTTTTAATGGGTTTTTAAGCTATACAGTTGGTTTAAAGGCCCAATAATTTCTGGAGAATTTTGTTGTAAAAGGATTTTATTGTAAATTGTTTGAATTGGCTTGCATCTGAATGTAAAGATGCTAGGATCCATGAAAATCTGTTTATACATTTTATACTTTAATGTTTAAACAATGATACATTTGTCCTTTTCCAACTCATTCCAGAAGGGTTTTCTCTGTCAATCTTTTGGGACCCCCAAATATCTTGCTTATAAATAATCCAATAAGACAAATGGATAATTTACATTCTGCAGGCCACATAAGGCCCTCAGATTCCATCTGAGCTATGCTGTGGTATCTGGTGACACAACTATAAATTACAGAGGCATAATATACTGCTATCTTTTTTCTGGGATAACAAAGAAAAAAGATGTCTAAGCATTCCAATTAAAATTCTTTTTGGGGTGTTGTGGGGGGCCTGATGGCTTCAAAGATGACATAGTGCTATGTGCCTCTCTGATGCTTAAGGCATTTTTTTCCCATTAAACTTCTTTCCCCACCATTTTAAAATAGTGGGAAGAAGGCAGAAATATTTATGTTAGCTTCTTCTCTTTCTTATTAGGTCTGTTTTTCAAGGCATTGTCTCTGTTGGGCTTGGAGTATAATTTTGTGTATTGGTAAGACCAGACTTGGAATATTGCATCCAGTTTTGGTCACCATGATATAAAAAAGATATTGAGACTCTAGAAAGAGAGCAGAGAAGAGCAACAAAGATAATTAGGCTAAGCTGAAGGTAAAACATATGAAGAACAGTTGCAAGAATTGGGTATGTCTAGTCTACTAAAAAGAAGAACGAGGGGGGACATGATAGCAGTGTTCCAATATCTAAGGAACTGCCACAAAGAAGAGAGAGTCAACCTATTCTCCAAACACCTGAAGGCAGAAGAAGAAGCAATGGATGGAAACTAATCAAGGACAGAACCAACCTAGAAATAAGGAGAACAATTAATCAGTGGAACGGCTTGCCGTCAGAAGTTGTGAAGGCTGCAACACTGGAAATTTTTAAGAAGAGATTGGACAACCATTTGTCTGAAATGGTATAGGGCAGTGATGAGGAACCTATGGCACGGGTGCCAGAGGCGGCACTCAGAGCCCTCTCTGTGGGCACGCACGCTGTCGCTCCAGTCCTAGGCCTTCCGCTGGGTTTTATAAAACCTTTTCGCTTTAGGCCTCCGTCGCCGTGTGCAAAAAAAAAAAAAAAGGTTCAATCAGTCAATTTCAACTTTTTGCGGGAAAAAAAAGATCTTGCAAAGTTGGAATTGATTGATTGAACTTTTAGTCCCACCCCAGTCTGCTGTTACCACCGCAGCCATGCCCACCCAATGGGCCACGCCCACCCAATTGGTCACACCCAGCCAATGAGCCACACCAAACCAATGGGCCACACCCACCCGGCACTCGACGATGCATAAGTGGGTTTTGGGTTGCAGTTTGGGCACTCAGTCTCTAAAAGATTCACTATCACTGGTATAGGGTCCCCTGCCTTAGCTGGGGGTTGGACCAGAAGACCTCCAAGATCCGTTATAACTCTGTTATTCTAATATATTGTAAGTCTCTGGTCCCAATTGTGATCCTAAGTCAAGGGCTACCTGTAGTTTCTAATAATTTTAATATAAAAAAATTGGAGTTGTATGGTTGCCAAAGTATCCAGTTAATGATATGGAGACTATGCTTGGTGCTTTTTTTCCTTGTTATTGTTGAAGTTGTTTGAATTCTGAAGACTCAAAATGATTTCCTAACGGGGGAGGGGAGACAGCCTTTCTTGAACAGAAACATTATTAATGTTTTAAAGCACTTGCAGTGCCAGCAAATAAAATTCAATGATATCTAATAAATAAAACAGTGGCTTTCTGGAGGGAAACATAATTTTGTAGTAAATGAAGGAGAAGCTTATTTAAGGGGGAAGAGGGAAAGCTGAATTGTAGAATGTCAAACCAAAGTTTTGAAGTTTTATGCATCTAGGCCAGGCTGACCCAAGATAATGCATAATCTTGGACGTGATCTTCAAGTTTCCTTGACACAGAAGCTGCTGCGAATGTGTATATATGAAAGCTTGTTTTCTGTCAGAACAACCTACTGCCAACATTATTAGCGCTCGACTGAGCAGGTTCTTTGATGGAATGAAAGGAGGAAATGTGTGCCATTAGATTAGATAACTGAATCATAGGTCTATCGTCTGTTGCTAGACATAATGAATATATTCAGCTTGGAGGTTAAAAGGTTGCTTCCCACTGCATCCTAGTTGGTAGGGAGAAACAGCAAAAAGTTAACCATGATCCCTTGAAGACTCTCAAGACGTTTTGACAGGAGGCTGTTCTTCAAGTTTGCTGTTTAGCTCCCGGGCATTTTGTTACTAAACTAGGTAACTAGGGGGTTTGGGGTGAAGTGTCTTGTTCATTTATATAGGTCCTGGGTGGTCGGTCGGTCTTGTGATAGGTTCTTGTGTGGCTCTGACTTATATTTTTTTAAGAGCCAGAGAATTGTTAAAGGGATATCATATATACAGGGAAAATTGCAGTTGTCTTGATAAGGGTCATGTAGTATCTATCTATCTTCCAACTTTGTTATTCTGTTCTGTCTTGTCTCTGTCTATCCACTTATATCTCTCTCATCTCGTCTCGTCTCGTCTCCTCTTCCCTCCCTCCCTCCCTCCCTCCCTCCCGCTCTCTCTCTCTCTCTCTCTCTCTCTCTCTCTCTCTCTCTCTCTCTCTCTCTCTCTCTCTCTCTCCTATCTATTTCTGCATTCTGGTTATCCAATACTACTTGTATGGAGTATTTTTTGCTTTTTTTTTTAAGAAAAGAAAGATTCAAGGCATTCCATTCATCCTTTCTAATTTTCTCCCCAAATAGATCCTGACCTGATGCAGTTTTAGAATGTGATCCTCATTATTCAAGACCTTTCCTGGTGTTGTAGCCCACCCTAACATAGAGAAATTACACTCTCCAGTTTCATCTTCGCTGATCAGAAGTAATAGACCAGATTGGTTAATACCTGGTCTCCAGTCCATCTTCATGCCATGTAGGAGATGTAGAAAAATCAGGTCTGTTTAATTAACTAATTTACAATTTAGACCAGGGGTTCCCAATCTTGGCAACTTTAAGACATGTGGACTTCAACTCCCAGAATTCCCCACCATCCATGCTGGATGGGGCATTCTGGGACTTGAAGTCCACATGTCTTAAAGTTGCCAAGATTGGGAATGCCTAATTTAGAGGTAGGACAGTATTGCCCTAAAAAGGACTTATTGATAAAAATTAGATTCTTGGTTATATCCTGTTCCACTTTAATTGCAGGGTCTAGTTTAGTAATAAAGTTGTGATCCCTCACCTATTACATCATTTTGCCTTTTCCTTCCACTCCCAGTGTATAATGCATATGAGTAGAATTGATTTTTTTAAGGTGGTATTGATCCCTTTATTGATTTCTTTCTCTATTCTAATGGTTGAATGTGGGGAGAGATTTAATAGATGTTTATATGAAAAAAAGAGGTCCAGAGAATTTTGCTTCTTCATTTATTTATTTATTTTGATAGACTGGCAGCAGCTATTTCACACATAAGAGATTTTTGTTTAGTCTAGTTTAGTTTTGTGAGGAGGTTATTATTATTATTATTTATTAAATTTATATACCGCCCTATCTCCCGTACGGGACTCAGGGCAGTGAACAGGTGATACTAAAAACCACGATAAATATACACAAGTTTCTGTTCTAAAATCAAATTAAATAACAGGCCTGTTCTAAAAACACCCCATACAAAACCCCCACTAAAACATAATCAAACTACGCCAGGCCGGCCGCACAGAATAGATGGGCCTTCAGGGCTCGGCGAAAAAGGCGCAGGTCCGCAACTGTACGTAGGTCGGGGGGTAGGTCATTCCAGAGGGCAGGAGCTGCCAC